>NW_027094193.1:0-226992 GCF_029207755.1 Chamaea fasciata
GAGTTGGGCACAAAGGATGGCCTGTTTCCAGAGGTAAGGAAAGTCAGCTGCCCACGTGCCTGATGTCAGTTTGTGGGAGGCCTTTGGCCCTCCAAGTGAAGCCACGTTTCCAGCTTGTGGCAGCTTGCATCTGGAAGAACTCCTGTTCCGTTCGGGATTGTAGGTCGCCAAAGCTGTGGGCCCGGCTGAGGGAGTTGGGCACAAAGGATGGGCTGTTTCCAGGGGTAAATAAAGTCAGCTGCCCAGGTGCCTGTTGTCAGTTTGTAGGAGGCCTTTGGCCCCTTTAAGGGAAGCTAGTCTTCCAGTTTGTGGCAGCTTGCATCTGGAAGAAATGCTGTTCCGTTCGGGATTGTAGGTGGCCGAGGCCAGGTGCCCGGCAGAGGGAGTTGGGCACAAAGGATGTCCTGTTTCCAGGGGTAAGTAAAGTCAGCTGCCCAAGTGCCTGATGTCAGTTTGTAGGAGGCCTTTGGCCCTCCATGGGAAGCCAGGCTTCCTGCTTGTGGCAGCTTGCATCTGGAAGAAATCCTGTTCCGTTCGGGATTGTAGGTGGCCAAGGCCTGGTGCCCAGCAGAGGGAGTTGGGCACAAAGGATGGACTGTTTCCAGGGGTAAGTAAAGTCAGCTGCCCAGGTGCCTGATGTCAGTTTGTAGGAGGCCTTTGGCCCTCCAAGGGAAGCGAGTCTTTATGTTCAAGGCAGCTTGCATCGGGAAGAAATCCTGTTCCGTTCGGGATTGTAGGTGGCCGGAGCTGGGTGCCCAGCAGAGGGAGTTGGGCACAAAGGATGGCCTGTTTCCAGGGGTAAGTAAAGTCAGCTGCCCAGGTGCCTGATGTCAGTTTGTAGGAGGCCTTTGGCCCTCCAAGGGAAGCGAGTCTTTATGTTCAAGGCAGCTTGCATCGGGAAGAAATCCTGTTCCGTTCAAGATTGTCGATGGCCGAGGCCGGGTGCCCCGCAGAAGGAGTTGGGCACAAATGATGGCCTGTTTCCAGGGGTAAATAAAGTCAGCTGCCCAGGTGCCTGATGTCTGTTTGTAGGAGGCCTTTGGCCCTCCAAGGGAAGCCAGGCTTCCAGTTTGTGGCAGCTTGCATCTGGAAGAAATCCTGTTCCGTTCGGGATTGTAGGTGGCCGGAGCTGGGTGCCTGGCTGAGGGAGTTGGGCACAAAGGATGGCCTGTTTCCAGGGGTAAGGAAAGTCAGCTGCCCAGGTGCCTGATGTCAGTTTGTAGGAGGCCTTTGGCCCTCCAAGTGAAGCCACGTTTCCAGCTTGTGGCAGCTTGCATCTGGAAGAACTCCTGTTCCGTTTGGGATTGTAGGTGGCCGAGGCCAGGTTCCCAGCAGAGGGAGGTAGGCACAAATGATGGCCTGTTTCATGAGGAAAGTAAAGTCAGCTGCCCAAGTGCCTGATGTCAGTTTGTAGGAGGCCTTTGGTCCTCCATGGGAAGCCAGGCTTCCAGCTAGTGGCAGCTTGCATCGGGAAGAAATGCTGTTCCGTTCGGGATTGTAGGTGACCGCGGCCAGGTGCCCGGCAGAGGGAGTTGGGCACAAAGGATGGCCTGTTTCCAGGGGTAAGTAAAGTCAGCTGCCCACGTGCCTGATGTCAGTTTGTGGGAGGCCTTTGGCCCTCCTAGTGAAGCCACGTTTCCAGCTTGTGGCAGCTTGCATCTGGAAGATCTCTTGTTCCTTTCGGGATTGTAGGTGGCCGAAGCTGTGGGCCCGGCAGAAAGAGTTGGGCACAAAGGATGGGCTGTTTCCAGGGGTAAGTAAAGTCAGCATCCCAGGTGCCTGATGTCAGTTTGTAGGAGGCCTTTGGCCCTCCAAGGGAAGCTAGTCTTCCAGTTTGTGGCAGCTTGCGTCTGGAAGAAATCCTGTTCCGTTCGGGATTGTAGGTGGCCGAGGCCAGGTGCCCGGCAGAGGGAGTTGGGCACAAAGGATGTCCTGTTTCCAGGGGTAAGTAAAGTCAGCTGCCCAGGTGCCTGATGTCAGTTTGTAGGAGGCCTTTGGCCCTCCATGGGAAGCCAGGCTTCCTGCTTGTGGCAGCTTGCATCGGGAAGAAATCCTGTTCCGTTCGGGATTGTAGGTGGCCAAGGCCTGGTGCCCGGCAGAGGGAGTTGGGCACAAACGATGGACTATTTCCAGGGGTAAGTAAAGTCAGCTGCCCAGGTGCCTGATGTCAGTTTGTAGGCGGCCTTTGGCCCTCCAAGGGAAGCTAGTCTTTATGTTCAAGGCAGCTTGCATCTGGAAGAAATCCTGTTCCGTTCGGGATTGTAGGTGGCCGGAGCTGGGTGCCCAGCTGAGGGAGTTGGGCACAAAGGATGGCCTGTTTCCAGGGGTAAGTAAAGTCGGCTGCCCAGGTGCCTGATGTCAGTTTGTAGGAGGCCTTTGGCCCTCCATGGGAAGCCAGGCTTCCAGTTTGTGGCAGCTTGCATCTGGAAGAAATGCTGTTCCGTTCGGCATTGTAGGTGGCCGAGGCCAGGTGCCCGGCTGAGGGAGTTAGGCACAAATGATGGCCTGTTTCATGAGGAAAGTAAAGTCAGCTGCCCAGGTGCCTGATGTCAGTTTGTAGGAGGCCTTTGGCCCTCCATGGGAAGCCAGGTTTCCAGCTTGTGGCAGCTTGCATCTGGAAGAACTCCTGTTCCGTTCCGGATTGTAGGTGGCCAAAGCTGTGGGCCCGACAGAGGGAGTTGGGCACAAAGGATGGCCTGTTTCCAGGGGTAAGTAACGTCAGCTGCCCACGTGCCTGATGTCAGTTTGTAGGAAGCCTTTGGCCCTCCAAGGGAAGCTAGTCTTCCAGTTTGTGGCAGCTTGCATCTGGAAGAAATCCTGTTCCGTTCGGGATTGTAGGTGGCCGAGGCCAGGTGCCCGGCAGAGGGAGTTGGGCACAAACGATGGCCAGTTTCCAGGGGTAAGTAAAGTCAGCTGCCCAGGTGCCTGATGTCAGTTTGTAGGAGGCCTTTGGCCCTCCATGGGAAGCCAGGCTTCCTGCTTGTGGCAGCTTGCATCTGGAAGAAATCCTGTTTTGTTCGGGATTGTAGGAGTCCGGAGCTGGGTGCCCGGCGGAGAGAGTTGGACACAAAGGATGGGCTGTTCCAGGGTAAGTAAAGTCAGCTGCCCAGGTGCCCTGATGTCAGTTTGTAGGAGGCCTTTGGCCCTCCATGGGAAGCCACGCTTCAGTTTGTGGCAGCTTGCATCTGGAAGAAATCCTGTTCCGTTCGGGATTGTAGGTGGCCGAGGCCAGGTGCCCAGCAGAGGGAGATGGGCACAAATGATGGCCTGTTTCATGAGGAAAGTAAAGTCAGCTCCCCAGGTGCCTGATGTCAGTTTGTAGGAGGCCTTTGGTCCTCCATGGAAAGCCACGCTTCCAGCTTGTGGCAGCATGCATCTGGAAGAAATCCTGTTCCGTTCGGGATTGTAGGTGGCCGAGGCCTGGTGCCCCGGCAAAGGGAAGTTGGGCACAAAGGATGGCCTGTTTCCAGGGGTAAGTAAAGTCAGCTGCCCTGGTGCCTGATGTCAGTTATGTAGGAGGCTTTGGCCCTCCAAGTGAAGCCAGGTTTCCAGCTTGTGGCAGCTTGCATCTGGAAGAAATCCTGTTCCGTTCGGGATTGTAGGTGGGCGAGGCCAGGTTCCAGCAGAGGGAGGTAGGCACAAATGATGGCCTGTTTCATGAGGAAAGTAAAGTCAGTTGCCCAAGTGCCTGATGTCAGTTTGTAGGAGGCCTTTGGTCCTTCATGGGAAGCCAGGCTTCCAGCTACTGGCAGCTTGCATCGGGAAGAAATCCTGTTCCCTTCGGGATTGTAGGTGGCCGCGGCCAGGTGCCCGGCAGAGGGAGTTGGGCAGAAAGGATGGCCTGTTTCCAGAGGTAAGGAAAGTCAGCTGCCCACGTGCCTGATGTCAGTTTGTGGGAGGCCTTTGGCCCTCCAAGTGAAGCCACGTTTCCAGCTTGTGGCAGCTTGCATCTGGAAGATCTCCTGTTCCTTTCGGGATTGTAGGTGGCTGAAGCTGTGGGCCCGCAGAGGGAGTTGGGCACAAAGGATGGGCTGTTTCCAGGGTAAGTAAAGTCAGCATCCCAGGTGCCTGATGTCAGTTTGTAGGAGGCCCTTTGGCCCTTCATGGGAAGCCAGGCTTCCTGCTTGTGGCAGCTTGCATCGGGAAGAAATCCTGTTCCGTTCGGGATTGTAGGTGGCCAAGGCCTGGTGCCCGGCAGAGGGAGTTGGGTACAAAGGATGGACTGTTTCCAGGGGTAAGTAAAGTCAGCTGCCCAGGTGCCTGATGTCGATTTGTAGGAGGCCTTTGGCCCTCCATGGGAAGCTAGTCTTTATGTTCAAGGCAGCTTGCATCTGGAAGAAATCCTGTTCCGTTCGGATTGTAGGTGGCCGGAGCTGGGTGCCCAGCTGAGGGAGTTGGGCACAAAGGATGGCCTGTTTCCAGGGGTAAGTAAAGTCGGCTGCCCAGGTGCCTGATGTCAGTTTGTAGGAGGCCTTGGCCCTCCATGGGAAGCCAGGCTTCCAGTTTGTGGCAGCTTGCATCTGGAAGAAATGCTGTTCCGTTCGGGATTGTAGGTGGCCGAGGCCAGTTGCCGGGCTGAGGGAGTTGGGCACAAAGGATGTCCTGTTTCCAGGGGTAAGTAAAGTCAGCTGCCCAGGTGCCTGATGTCAGTTTTTAGGAGGCCTTTAGCCCTCCAAGGGAAGCCATTCTTCCAGCTTGTGGCAGCTTGCATCTGGAAGAAATGCTGTTCCGTTCGGGATTGTAGGTGGCCGGAGCTGGGTGCCTGGCTGAGGGAGTTGGGCACAAAGGATGGCCTGTTTCCAGGGGTAAGGAAAATCAGCTGCCCAGGTGCCTGATGTCAGTTTGTAGGAGGCCTTTGGCCCTCCAAGTGAAGCCACGTTTCCAGCTTGTGGCAGCTTGCATCTGGAAGAACTCCTGTTCCGTTCGGGATTGTAGGTGGCCGAGGCCAGGTTCCCAGCAGAGGGAGGTAGGCACAAATGATGGCCTGTTTCATGAGGAAAGTAAAGTCAGCTGCCCAAGTGCCTGATGTCAGTTTGTAGGAGGCCTTTGGTCCTCCATGGGAAGCCAGGCTTCCAGCTAGTGGCAGCTTGCATCGGGAAGAAATGCTGTTCCGTTCGGGATTGTAGGTGACCGCGGCCAGGTGCCCGGCCAGAGGGAGTTGGGCACAAAGGATGGCCTGTTTCCAGGGGTAAGTAAAGTCAGCTGCCCACGTGCCTGATGTCAGTTTGTGGGAGGCCTTTGGCCCTCCTAGTGAAGCCACGTTTCCAGCTTGTGGCAGCTTGCATCTGGAAGATCTCCTGTTCCTTTCGGGATTGTAGGTGGCCGAAGCTGTGGGCCCGGCAGAAAGAGTTGGGCACAAAGGATGGGCTGTTTCCAAAGGTAAGTAAAGTCAGCATCCCAGGTGCCTGATGTCAGTTTGTAGGAGGCCTTTGGCCCTCCAAGGGAAGCTAGTCTTCCAGTTTGTGGCAGCTTGCGTCTGGAAGAAATCCTGTTCCGTTCGGGATTGTAGGTGGCCGAGGCCAGGTGCCCGGCAGAGGGAGTTGGGCACAAAGGATGTCCTGTTTCCAGGGGTAAGTAAAGTCAGCTGCCCAGGTGCCTGATGTCAGTTTGTAGGAGGCCTTTGGCCCTCCATGGGAAGCCAGGCTTCCTGCTTGTGGCAGCTTGCATCGGGAAGAAATCCTGTTCCGTTCGGGATTGTAGGTGGCCAAGGCCTGGTGCCCGGCAGAGGGAGTTGGGCACAAAGGATGGACTGTTTCCAGGGGTAAGTAAAGTCAGCTGCCCAGGTGCCTGATGTCAGTTTGTAGGCGGCCTTTGGCCCTCCAAGGGAAGCTAGTCTTTATGTTCAAGGCAGCTTGCATCTGGAAGAAATCCTGTTCCGTTCGGGATTGTAGGTGGCCGGAGCTGGGTGCCCAGCTGAGGGAGTTGGGCACAAAGGATGGCCTGTTTCCAGGGGTAAGTAAAGTCGGCTGCCCAGGTGCCTGATGTCAGTTTGTAGGCCTTTGGCCCTCCATGGGAAGCCAGGCTTCCAGTTTGTGGCAGCTTGCATCTGGAAGAAATGCTGTTCCGTTCGGCATTGTAGGTGGCCGAGGCCAGGTGCCCGGCTGAGGGAGTTAGGCACAAATGATGGCCTGTTTCATGAGGAAAGTAAAGTCAGCTGCCCAGGTGCCTGATGTCAGTTTGTAGGAGGCCTTTGGCCCTCCATGGGAAGCCAGGTTTCCAGCTTGTGGCAGCTTGCATCTGGAAGAACTCCTGTTCCGTTCCGGATTGTAGGTGGCCAAAGCTGTGGGCCCGACAGAGGGAGTTGGGCACAAAGGATGGCCTGTTTCCAGGGGTAAGTAACGTCAGCTGCCCACGTGCCTGATGTCAGTTTGTAGGAGGCCTTTGGCCCTCCAAGGGAAGCTAGTCTTCCAGTTTGTGGCAGCTTGCATCTGGAAGAAATCCTGTTCCGTTCGGGATTGTAGGTGGCCGAGGCCAGGTGCCCGGCAGAGGGAGTTGGGCACAAACGATGGCCAGTTTCCAGGGGTAAGTAAAGTCAGCTGCCCAGGTGCCTGATGTCAGTTTGTAGGAGGCCTTTGGCCCTCCATGGGAAGCCAGGCTTCCTGCTTGTGGCAGCTTGCATCTGGAAGAAATCCTGTTTTGTTCGGGATTGTAGGAGTCCGGAGCTGGGTGCCCGGCGGAGAGAGTTGGACACAAAGGATGGGCTGTTTCCAGGGGTAAGTAAAGTCAGCTGCCCAGGTGCCTGATGTCAGTTTGTAGGAGGCCTTTGGCCCTCCATGGGAAGCCACGCTTCCAGTTTGTGGCAGCTTGCATCTGGAAGAAATCCTGTTCCGTTCGGGATTGTAGGTGGCCGAGGCCAGGTGCCCAGCAGAGGGAGATGGGCACAAATGATGGCCTGTTTCATGAGGAAAGTAAAGTCAGCTCCCCAGGTGCCTGATGTCAGTTTGTAGGAGGCCTTTGGTCCTCCATGGAAAGCCACGCTTCCAGCTTGTGGCAGCATGCATCTGGAAGAAATCCTGTTCCGTTCGGGATTGTAGGTGGCCGAGGCCTGGTGCCCGGCAAAGGGAGTTGGGCACAAAGGATGGCCTGTTTCCAGGGGTAAGTAAAGTCAGCTGCCCTGGTGCCTGATGTCAGTTTGTAGGAGGCCTTTGGCCCTCCAAGTGAAGCCAGGTTTCCAGCTTGTGGCAGCTTGCATCTGGAAGAAATCCTGTTCCGTTCGGGATTGTAGGTGGGCGAGGCCAGGTTCCCAGCAGAGGGAGGTAGGCACAAATGATGGCCTGTTTCATGAGGAAAGTAAAGTCAGTTGCCCAAGTGCCTGATGTCAGTTTGTAGGAGGCCTTTGGTCCTTCATGGGAAGCCAGGCTTCCAGCTACTGGCAGCTTGCATCGGGAAGAAATCCTGTTCCCTTCGGGATTGTAGGTGGCCGCGGCCAGGTGCCCCCCGCAGAGGGAGTTGGGCACAAAGGATGGCCTGTTTCCAGAGTAAGGAAAGTCAGCTGCCCACGTGCCTGATGTCAGTTTGTGGGAGGCCTTTGGCCCTCCAAGTGAAGCCACGTTTCCAGCTGTGGCAGCTTGCATCTGGAAGATCTCCTGTTCCTTTCGGGATTGTAGGTGGCTGAAGCTGTGGGCCCGGCAGAGGGAGTTGGGCACAAAGGATGGGCTGTTTCCAGGGGTAAGTAAAGTCAGCATCCCAGGTGCCTGATGTCAGTTTGTAGGAGGCCTTTGGCCCTCCAAGGGAAGCTAGTCTTCCAGTTTTTGGCAGCTTGCGTCTGGAAGAAATCCTGTTCCGTTCGGGATTGTAGGTGGCCGAGGCCAGGTGCCCGGCAGGGGGAGTTGGGCACAAAGGATGTCCTGTTTCCAGGGGTAAGTAAAGTCAGCTGCCCAGGTGCCTGATGTCAGTTTGTAGGAGGCCTTTGGCCCTTCATGGGAAGCCAGGCTTCCTGCTTGTGGCAGCTTGCATCGGGAAGAAATCCTGTTCCGTTCGGGATTGTAGGTGGCCAAGGCCTGGTGCCCGGCAGAGGGAGTTGGGTACAAAGGATGGACTGTTTCCAGGGGTAAGTAAAGTCAGCTGCCCAGGTGCCTGATGTCAGTTTGTAGGAGGCCTTTGGCCCTCCATGGGAAGCTAGTCTTTATGTTCAAGGCAGCTTGCATCTGGAAGAAATCCTGTTCCGTTCGGGATTGTAGGTGGCCGGAGCTGGGTGCCCAGCTGAGGGAGTTGGGCACAAAGGATGGCCTGTTTCCAGGGGTAAGTAAAGTCGGCTGCCCAGGTGCCTGATGTCAGTTTGTAGGAGGCCTTTGGCCCTCCATGGGAAGCCAGGCTTCCAGTTTGTGGCAGCTTGCATCTGGAAGAAATGCTGTTCCGTTCGGGATTGTAGGTGGCCGAGGCCAGTTGCCGGGCTGAGGGAGTTGGGCACAAAGGATGTCCTGTTTCCAGGGGTAAGTAAAGTCAGCTGCCCAGGTGCCTGATGTCAGTTTTTAGGAGGCCTTTAGCCCTCCAAGGGAAGCCATTCTTCCAGCTTGTGGCAGCTTGCATCTGGAAGAAATGCTGTTCCGTTCGGGATTGTAGGTGGCCGAGGCCAGGTGCCCGGCTGAGGGAGTTGGGCACAAAGGATGTCCTGTTTCCAGGGGTAAGTAAAGTCAGCTGCCCAGGTGCCTGATGTCAGTTTGTAGGAGGCCTTTGGCCCTCCATGGGAAGCCAGGCTTCCAGCTAGTGGCAGCTTGCATCGGGAAGAAATGCTGTTCCGTTCGAGATTGTAGGTGGCCGAGGCCAGGTGCCCGGCTGAGGGAGTTAGGCACAAATGATGGCCTGTTTCATGAGGAAAGTAAAGTCAGCTGCCCAGGTGCCTGATGTCAGTTTGTAGGAGGCCTTTGGCCCTCCATGGGAAGCCAGGTTTCCAGCTTGTGGCAGCTTGCCTCTGGAAGAACTCCTGTTCCGTTCCGGATTGTAGGTGGCCAAAGCTGTGGGCCCGACAGAGGGAGTTGGGCACAAAGGATGGCCTGTTTCCAGGGGTAAGTAAAGTCAGCTGCCCACGTGCCTGATGTCAGTTTGTAGGAGGCCTTTGGCCCTCCAAGGGAAGCTAGTCTTCCAGTTTGTGGCAGCTTGCATCTGTAAGAAATCTTGTTCCGTTCGGGATTGTAGGTGGCCGAGGCCAGGTGCCCGGCAGAGGGAGTTGGGCACAAACGATGGCCAGTTTCCAGGGGTAAGTAAAGTCAGCTGCCCAGGTGCCTGATGTCAGTTTGTAGGAGGCCTTTGGCCCTCCATGGGAAGCCAGGCTTCCTGCTTGTGGCAGCTTGCATCTGGAAGAAATCCTGTTTTGTTCGGGATTGTAGGAGTCCGGAGCTGGGTGCCCGGCGGAGAGAGTTGGACACAAAGGATGGGCTGTTTCCAGGGGTAAGTAAAGTCAGCTGCCCAGGTGCCTGATGTCAGTTTGTAGGAGGCCTTTGGCCCTCCAAGTGAAGCCACGCATCCAGTTTGTGGCAGCTTGCATCTGGAAGAAATCCTGTTCCGTTCGGGATTGTAGGTGGCCGAGGCCAGGTGCCCAGCAGAGGGAGATGGGCACAAATGATGGCCTGTTTCATGAGGAAAGTAAAGTCAGCTGCCCAGGTGCCTGATGTCAGTTTGTAGGAGGCCTTTGGTCCTCCATGGAAAGCCACGCTTCCAGCTTGTGGCAGCATGCATCTGGAAGAAATGCTGTTCCGTTCGGGATTGTAGGTAGCCGAGGCCTGGTGCCCGGCAGAGGGAGTTGGGCGCAAACGATGGCCTGTTTCCAGGGGTAAGTAAAGTCAGCTGCCCTGGTGCCTGATGTCAGTTTGTAGGAGGCCTTTGGCCCTCCAAGTGAAGCCACGTTTCCAGCTAGTGGCAGCTTGCACTTGGAAGAACTCCTGTTCCGTTGGGGATTGTAGGTGGCCGAAGCTGTGGGACCGGCAGAGAGAGTTGAGCACAAAGGATGGCCTGTTTCAAGGGGTAAGGAAAGTCAGCTGCCCAGGTGCCTGATGTCAGTTTGTAGGAGCCCTTTGGCCCTCCAAGTGAAGCCAGGTTTCCAGCTTGTGGCAGCTTGCATCTGGAAGAAATCCTGTTCCGTTCGGGATTGTAGGTGGGCGAGGCCAGGTTCCCAGCAGAGGGAGGTAGGCACAAATGATGGCCTGTTTCATGAGGAAAGTAAAGTCAGCTGCCCAAGTGCCTGATGTCAGTTTGTAGGAGGCCTTTGGTCCTCCATGGGAAGCCAGGCTTCCAGCTAGTGGCAGCTTGCATCTGGAAGAAATCCTGTTCCCTTCGGGATTGTAGGTGGCCGCGGCCAGGTGCCCGGCAGAGGGAGTTGGGCACAAAGGATGGCCTGTTTCCAGAGGTAAGGAAAGTCAGCTGCCCACGTGCCTGATGTCAGTTTGTGGGAGGCCTTTGGCCCTCCAAGTGAAGCCACGTTTCCAGCTTGTGGCAGCTTGCATCTGGAAGATCTCCTGTTCCTTTCTGGATTGTAGGTGGCTGAAGCTGTGGGCCCGGCAGAGGGAGTTGGGCACAAAGGATGGGCTGTTTCCAGGGGTAAGTAAAGTCAGCATCCCAGGTGCCTGATGTCAGTTTGTACGAGGCCTTTGGCCCTCCAAGGG
This sequence comes from Chamaea fasciata, assembly GCF_029207755.1. Lineage (NCBI taxonomy): Eukaryota > Metazoa > Chordata > Aves > Passeriformes > Sylviidae > Chamaea > Chamaea fasciata. The sequence goes on from NW_027094193.1 coordinate 10,599, forward strand.
AAGCTAGTCTTCCAGTTTTTGGCAGCTTGCGTCTGGAAGAAATCCTGTTCCGTTCGGGATTGTAGGTGGCCGAGGCCAGGTGCCCGGCAGAGGGAGTTGGGCACAAAGGATGTCCTGTTTCCAGGGGTAAGTAAAGTCAGCTGCCCAGGTGCCTGATGTCAGTTTGTAGGAGGCCTTTGGCCCTCCATGGGAAGCCAGGCTTCCTGCTTGTGGCAGCTTGCATCGGGAAGAAATCCTGTTCCGTTCGGGATTGTAGGGGGTCAAGGCCTGGTGCCCGACAGAGGGAGTTGGGCACAAAGGATGGACTGTTTCCAGGGGTAAGTAAAGTCAGCTGCCCAGGTGCCTGATGTCAGTTTGTAGGAGGCCTTTGTCCCTCCAAGGGAAGCTAGTCTTTATGTTCAAGGCAGCTTGCATCTGGAAGAAATCCTGTTTCGTTCCGGATTGTAGGTGGCCAGAGCTGGGTGCCCAGCTGAGGGAGTTGGGCACAAAGGATGGCCTGTTTCCAGGGGTAAGTAAAGTCGGCTGCCCAGGTGCCTGATGTCAGTTTGTAGGAGGCCTTTGGCCCTCCATGGGAAGCCAGGCTTCCAGTTTGTGGCAGGTTGCATCTGGAAAAAATGCTGTTCCGTTCGGGATTGTAGGTGGCCGAGGCCAGTTGCCGGGCTGAGGGAGTTGGGCACAAAGGATGTCCTGTTTCCAGGGGTAAGTAAAGTCAGCTGCCCAGGTGCCTGATGTCAGTTTGTAGGAGGCCTTTGGCCCTCCATGGGAAGCCAGGCTTCCTGCTTGTCGCAGTTTGCATCGGGAAGAAATCCTGTTCCGTTCGGGATTGTAGGTGGCCGGAGCTGGGTGCCTGGCTGAGGGGGTTGGACACAAAGGATGTCCTGTTTCCAGGGGTAAGTAAAGTCAGCTGCCCAGGTGCCTGATGTCAGTTTGTAGGAGGCCTTTGGCCCCACAAGTGAAGCCACGTTTCCAGCTTGTGGCAGCTTGCATCTGGAAGAAATCCTGTTCTGTTCGGGATTGTAGGTGGCCGGAGCTGGGTGCCTGGCTGAGGGAGTTGGACACAGAGGATGGGCTGTTTCCAGGGGTAAGTAAAGTCAGCTGCCCAGGTGCCTGATGTCAGTTTGTAGGAGGCCTTTGGCCCTCCATGGGAAGCCAGGCTCCCTGCTTGTGGCAGCTTGCATCGGGAAGAAATCCTGTTCCGTTCGGGATTGTAGGTGGCCAAGGCCTGGTGCCCAGCAGAGGGAGTTGGGCACAAATGATGGACTGTTTCCAGGGGTAAGTAAAGTCAGCTGCCCAAGTGCCTGATGTCAGTTTGTAGGAGGCCTTTGGCCCTCCAAGGGAAGCTAGACTGTATGTTCAAGGCAGCTTGCATCTGGAAGAAATCCTGTTCCGTTCGGGATTGTAGGTGGCCGGAGCTGGGTGCCCAGCTGAGGGAGTTGGGCACAAAGGATGGCCTGTTTCCAGGGGTAAGTAAAGTCAGCTGCCCAGGTGCCTGATGTCAGTTTGTAGGAGGCCTTTGGCCCTCCAAGGGAAGCTAGTCTTCCAGCTTGTGGCAGCTTGCATCTGGAAGAAATGCTGTTCCGTTCGGGATTGTAGGTGGCCGAGGCCAGGTGCCCGGCAGAGGGAGTTGGGCACAAACGATGTCCTGTTTAGAGGGATAAGTAAAGTCAGCTGCCCACGTGCCTGATGTCAGTATGTAGGAGGCCTTTGGCCCTCCATGGGAAGCCAGGCTTCCTGCTTGTGGCAGCTTGCATCTGGAAGAAATCCTGTTTTGTACGGGATTGTAGGAGTCCAGAGCTGGTTGCCCGGCTGAGGGGGTTGGACACAAATGATGGCCTGTTTCCAGGGGTAAGTAAAGTCAGCTGTCCAGGTGCCTGATGTCAGTTCGTAGGAGGCCTTTGGCCCTCCAAGGGAAGCTAGACTTCCAGTTTGTGGCAGCTTGCATCTGGAAGAAATCCTGTTCCGTTCGGGATTGTAGGTGGCCGAGGCCAGGTGCCCGGCAGAGGGATTTGGGCACAAAGGATGTCCTGTTTCCAGGGGTAAGTAAATTCAGCTGCCCAGGTGCCTGATGTCAGTTTGTAGGAGGCCTTTGGCCCTCCATGGGAAGCCAGGCTTCCTGCTTGTGGCAGTTTGCATCTGGAAGAAATCCTGTTCCGTTCAGGATTGTAGGTGGCCGGAGCTGGGTGCCTGGCTGAGGGAGTTGGACACAAAGGATGTCCTGTTTCCAGGGGTAAGTAAAGTCAGCTGCCCAAGTGCCTGATGTCAGTTTGTAGGAGGCCTTTGGCCCTCCAAGTGAAGCCACGTTTCCAGCTTGTGGCAGCTTGCATCTGGAAGAAATCCTGTTCCGTTCGGGATTGTAGGTGGCCGGAGCTGGGTGCCTGGCTGAGGGTGTTGGACACAAAAAATGGGCTGTTTCCAGGGGTAAGTAAAGTCAGCTGCCCAGATGCCTGATGTCAGTTTGTAAGAGGCCTTTGGCCCTCCATGGGAAGCCAGGCTTCCAGTTTGTGGCAGCTTGCATCTGGAAGAAATCCTGTTTCGTTCGGGATTGTAGGAGGCTGAGGCCAGGTGCCGAGCAGAGGGAGTTGGGCACAAAGGATGGACTGTTTCATGAGGAAAGTAAAGTCAGCTGCCCAGGTGCCTGATGTCAGTTTGTAGGAGGCCTTTGGTCCTCCATGGAAAGCCACGCTTCCAGCTTGTGGCGGCATGCATCTGGAAGAAATCCTGTTCCGTTCGGGATTGTAGGTGGCCGAGGCCTGGTGCCCGGCAGAGGGTGTTGGGCACAAAGGATGTCCTGTTTCCAGGGGTAAGTAAAGTCAGCTGCCCAGGTGCCTGATGTCAGTTTGTAGGAGGCCTTTGGCCCTCCATGGGAAGCCAGGCTTCCTGCTTGTGGCAGCTTGCATCTGGAAGAAATCCTGTTCCGTTCAAGATTGTAGGTGGGCGAGTCCTGGTGCCCGGCAGAAGGAGTTGGGCACAAAAAATGGCCTGTCTCCAGGGGTAAATAAAGTCAGCTGCCCAGGTGCCTGATGTCAGTTTGTAGGAGGCCTTTGGCCCTCTAAGGGAAGCTAGTCTTCCTGTTTAAGGCAGCTTGCCTCTGGAAGAAATCCTGTTCCGTTCGGGATTGTAGGTGGCCGAGGCCTGGTGCCCGGCAGAGGGAGTTGGGCACAAAGGATGTCCTGTTTCCAGGGGTAAGTAAAGTCAGCTGCCCAAGTGCCTGATGTCAGTTTGTAGGAGGCCTTTGGCCCTCCAAGTGAAGCCACGTTTCCAGCTTGTGGCAGCTTGCATCTGGAAGAAATCCTGTTCCGTTCGGGATTGTAGGTGGTCGGAGCTGGGTGCCTGGCTGAGGGAGTTGAACACAAAGGATGGGCTGTTTCCAGGGGTAAGTAAAGTCAGCTGCCCAGGTGCCTGATGTCAGTTTGTAGGAGGCCTTTGGTCCTCCATGGAAAGCCTCGCTTCCAGCTTGTGGCAGCATGCATCTGGAAGAAATCCTGTTCCGTTCGGGATTGTAGGTGGCCAAGGCCTGGTGCCCGGCAGAGGGAGTTGGGCACAAAGGATGTCCTGTTTCCAGGGGTAAGTAAAGTCAGCTGCCCAGGTGCCTGATGTCAGTTTGTAGGAGGCCTTTGGCCCTCCATGGGAAGCCAGGCTTCCTGCTTGTGGCAGCTTGCATCTGGAAGAAATCCTGTTACGTTCAAGATTGTAGGTGGGCGAGTCCTGGTGCCCGGCAGATGGAGTTGGGCACAAAGGATGGCCTGTTTCCAGGGGTAAATAAAGTCAGCTGCCCTGGTGCCTGATGTCAGTTTGTAGGGGGCCTTTGGCCCTCCAAGGGAACCTAGTCTTTATGTTCAAGGCAGCTTGCATCGGGAAGAAACCCTGTTTTGTTCGGGATTGTAGGTGGCCGAGGCCTGGTGCCCGGCAGAGGGAGTTGGGCACAAAGGATGGCCTGTTTCCAGGGGTAAGTAAAGTCAGCTGCCCAAGTGCGTGATGTCAGTTTGTAGGAGGCCTTTGGCCCTCCAAGTGAAGCCACGTTTCCAGCTTGTGGCAGCTTGCATCTGGAAGAAATCCTGTTCCGTTCGGGATTGTAGGTGGTCGGAGCTGGGTGCCTGGCGGAGGGAGTTGAACACAAAGGATGGGCTGTTTCCAGGGGTAAGTAAAGTCAGCTGCCCAGGTGCCTGATGTCAGTTTGTAGGAGGCCTTTGGCCCTCCAAGGGAAGCCAGGCTTCCACTTTGTGGCAGCTTCCATCTGGAAGAAATCCTGTTCCATTCGGGATTGTAGGTGGCCGAGGCCAGGTTCCCAGCAGAGGGAGGTAGGCACAAATGATGGCCTGTTTCATGAGGAAAGTAAAGTCAGCTGCCCAAGTGCCTGATGTCAGTTTGTAGGAGACCTTTGGTCCTCCATGGGAAGCCAGGCTTCCAGCTAGTGGCAGCTTGCATCAGGAAGAAATCCTGTTCCGTTCGGGATTGTAAGTGGTCGTGGCCAGGTGCCCGGCAGAGGGAGTTGGGCACAATAGATGGCCTGTTTCCAGGGGTAAGTAAAGTCAGCTGCCAACGTGCCTGATGTCAGTTTGTAGGAGTCCTTTGGCCCTCCAAGGTAAGCCAGGCTTCAAGTTTGTGGCAGCTTGTATCTGGAAGAAATCCTGTTAAGTTCGGGATTGTAGGTGGCCGAGGCCAGGTGCCCGGCAGAGGGAGTTGGGCACAAATGATGGCCTGTTTCATGAGGAAAGTAAAGTCAGCTGCCCAGGTGCCTGATGTCAGTTTGTAGGAGGCCTTTGGCCCTCCATGGGAAGCCAGGTTTCCTGCTTGTGGCAGCTTGCATCTGGAAGAACTCCTGTTCCGTTCGGGATTGTAGGGGGCCAAGGCCTGGTGCCCGGCAGAGGGAGTTGGGCACAAAGGATGGGCTGTTTCCAGGGGTAAGTAAAGTCAGCTGCCCAGGTGCCTGATGTCAGTTTGTAGGAGGCCTTTGGTCCTCCATGGAAAGCCACGCTTCCAGCTTGTGGCAGCATGCATCTGGAAGAAATCCTGTTCCGTTCGGGATTGTAGGTGGCCGAGGCCTGGTGCCCGGCAGAGGGTGTTGGGCACAAAGGATGTCCTGTTTCCAGGGGTAAGTAAAGTCAGCTGCCCAGGTGCCTGATGTCAGTTTGTAGGAGGCCTTTGGCCCTCCAAGGGAAGCTAGTCTTCCTGTTTAAGGCAGCTTGCCTCTGGAAGAAATCCTGTTCCGTTCGGGATTGCAGGTGGCCGAGGCCTGGTGCCCGGCAGAGGGAGTTGGGCACAAAGGATGTCCTGTTTCCAGGGGTAAGTAAAGTCAGCTGCCCAAGTGCCTGATGTCAGTTTGTAGGAGGCCTTTGGCCCTCCAAGTGAAGCCACGTTTCCAGCTTGTGGCAGCTTGCATCTGGAAGAAATCCTGTTCCGTTCGGGATTGTAGGTGGTCGGAGCTGGGTGCCCGGCAGAGTGATTTGAACACAAAGGATGGGCTGTTTCCAGGGGTAAGTAAAGTCAGCTGCCCAAGTGCCTGATGTCAGTTTGTAGGAGGCCTTTGGCCCTCCAAGGGAAGCCAGGCTTCCAGTTTGTGGCAGCTTGCATCTGGAAGAAATCCTTTTCCGTTCGGGTTTGTAGGTGGCCGCGGCCAGGTGCCCGGCAGAGGGAGTTGGGCACAAAGGATGGCCTGTCTCCAGGGGTAAGTAAAGTCTGCTGCCCACGTGCCTGATGTCAGTTTGTAGGAGTCCTTTGGCCCTCCAAGGGAAGCCAGGCTTCAATTTTCTGGTAGCTTGTATCTGGAAGAAATCCTGTTCCGTTCGGGATTGTAGGTGGCCGAGGCCAGGTGCCCGGCAGAGGGAGTTGGGCACAAATGATGGCATGCTTCATGAGGAAAGTAAAGTCAGCTGCCCAGGTGCCTGATGTCAGTTTGTAGGAGGCCTTTGGCCCTCCATGGGAAGCCAGGCTTCCTGCTTGTGGCAGCTTGCATCTGGAAGAAATCCTGTTCCGTTCAAGATTGTAGGTTGGCGAGGTCTGGTGCCAGGCAGAGGGAGTTGGGCACAAAGGATGGCCTGTTTCCAGGGGTAAATAAAGTCAGCTGCCCAGGTGCCTGATGTCAGTTTGTAGGAGGCCTTTGGCCCTCCAATGGAAGCTAGTCTTCCTGTTTAAGGCAGCTTGCATCTGGAAGAAATCCTGTTCCGTTCGGGATTGTAGGTGGCCGGAGCAGGGTGCCTGGCTGAGGGAGTTGAACACAAAGGATGGGCTGTTTCCAGGGGTAAGTAAAGTCAGCTGCCCAGGTGCCTGATGTCAGTTTGTAGGAGGCCTTTGGCCCTCCAAGTGAAGCCACGTTTCCAGCTTGTGGCAGCTTGTATCTGGAAGAACTCGTGTTCCGTTCGGGATTGCAGTGGGCCAAGGCCTGGTGCCCGGCAGAGGGAGTTGAGCACAAATGATGGCCCGTTTCATGAGGAAAGTAAAGTCAGCTGCCCAGGTGCCTGATGTCAGTTTGTAGGAGGCCTTTGGTCCTCCATGGAAAGCCTCGCTTCCAGCTTGTGGCAGCATGCATCTGGAAGAAATCCTGTTCCGTTCGGGATTGTAGGTGGCCGAGGCCTGGTGCCCGGCAGAGGGAGTTGGGCACAAAGGATGTCCTGTTTCCAGGGGTAAGTAAAGTCAGCTGCCCAGGTGCCTGATGTCAGTTTGTAGGAGGCCTTTGGCCCTCCATGGGAAGCCAGGCTTCCTGCTTGTGGCAGCTTGCATCTGGAAGAAATCCTGTTACGTTCAAGATTGTAGGTGGGCGAGTCCTGGTGCCCGGCAGAGGGAGTTGGGCACAAAGGATGGCCTGTTTCCAGGGGTAAATAAAGTCAGCTGCCCTGGTACCTGATGTCAGTTTGTAGGAGGCCTTTGGCCCTCCAAGGGAAGCTAGTCTTTATGTTCAAGGCAGCTTGCATCGGGAAGAAATCCTGTTCCGTTCGGGATTGTAGGTGGCCGAGGCCTGGTGCCCGGCAGAGGGAGTTGGGCACAAACGATGTCCTGTTTCCAGGGGTAAGTAAAGTCAGCTGCCCAAGTGCGTGATGTCAGTTTGTATGAGGCCGTTGGCCCTCCATGGGAAACCAGTCTTCCAGCTTGTGGCAGCTTGCATCTGGAAGAAATCCTGTTCCGTTCGGGATTGTAGGTTGTCGGAGCTGGGTGCCTGGCGGAGGGAGTTGAACACAAAGGATGGGCTGTTTCCAGGGGTAAGTAAAGTCAGCTGCCCAGGTGCCTGATGTCAGTTTGTAGGAGGCCTTTGGCCCTCCAAGGGAAGCCAGGCTTCCACTTTGTGGCAGCTTGCATCTGGAAGAAATCCTGTTCCGTTCGGGATTGTAGGTGGCCGAGGCCAGGTTCCCAGCAGAGGGAGGTAGGCACAAATGATGGCCTGTTTCATGAGGAAAGTAAAGTCAGTTGCCCAAGTGCCTGATGTCAGTTTGTAGGAGGCCTTTGGTCCTCCATGGGAAGCCAAGCTTCCAGCTAGTGACAGCTTGCATCGGGAAGAAATCCTGTTCCGTTCGGGATTGTAGGTGGCCGCGTCCAGGTGCCCGACAGAGGGAGTTGGGCACAAAGGATGGCCTGTTTCCAGAGGTAAGGAAAGTCAGCTGCCCACGTGCCTGATGTCAGTTTGTGGGAGGCCTTTGGCCCTCCAAGTGAAGCCACGTTTCCAACTTGTGGCAGCTTGCATCTGGAAGAACTCCTGTTCCTTTCAGGATTGTAGGTCGCCAAAGCTGTGGGCCCGGCTGAGGGAGTTGGGCACAAAGGATGGGCTGTTTCCAGGGGTAAATAAAGTCAGCTGCCCAGGTTCCTGATGTCAGTTTGTAGGAGGCCTTTGGCCCCTTTAAGGGAAGCTAGTCTTCCAGTTTGTGGCAGCTTGCATCTGGAAGAAATCCTGTTCCGTTCGGGATTGTAGGTGGCCGAGGCCAGGTGCCCGGCAGAGGGAGTTGGGCACAAAGGATGTCCTGTTTCCAGGGGTAAGTAAAGTCAGCTGCCCAGGTGCCTGATGTCAGTTTGTAGGAGGCCTTTGGCCCTCCATGGGAAGCCAGGCTTCCTGCTTGTGGCAGCTTGCATCTGGAAGAAATCCTGTTCCGTTCGGGATTGTAGGTGGCCGAGGCCAGGTTCCCAGCAGAGGGAGGTAGGCACAAATGATGGCCTGTTTCATGAGGAAAGTAAAGTCAGTTGCCCAAGTGCCTGATGTCAGTTTGTAGGAGGCCTTTGGTCCTCCATGGGAAGCCAAGCTTCCAGCTAGTGGCAGCTTGCATCGGGAAGAAATCCTGTTCCGTTCGGGATTGTAGGTGGCCGCGTCCAGGTGCCCGACAGAGGGAGTTGGGCACAAAGGATGGCCTGTTTCCAGAGGTAAGGAAAGTCAGCTGCCCACGTGCCTGATGTCAGTTTGTGGGAGGCCTTTGGCCCTCCAAGTGAAGCCACGTTTCCAACTTGTGGCAGCTTGCATCTGGAAGAACTCCTGTTCCTTTCAGGATTGTAGGTCGCCAAAGCTGTGGGCCCGGCTGAGGGAGTTGGGCACAAAGGATGGGCTGTTTCCAGGGGTAAATAAAGTCAGCTGCCCAGGTGCCTGATGTCAGTTTGTAGGAGGCCTTTGGCCCCTTTAAGGGAAGCTAGTCTTCCAGTTTGTGGCAGCTTGCATCTGGAAGAAATCCTGTTCCGTTCGGGATTGTAGGTGGCCGAGGCCAGGTGCCCGGCAGAGGGAGTTGGGCACAAAGGATGTCCTGTTTCCAGGGGTAAGTAAAGTCAGCTGCCCAGGTGCCTGATGTCAGTTTGTAGGAGGCCTTTGGCCCTCCATGGGAAGCCAGGCTTCCTGCTTGTGGCAGCTTGCATCTGGAAGAAATCCTGTTCCGTTCGGGATTGTAGGTGGCCAAGGCCTGGTGCCCGGCAGAGGGAGTTGGGCACAAAGGATGGACTGTTTCCAGGGGTAAGTAAAGTCAGCTGCCCAGGTGCCTGATGTCAGTTTGTAGGAGGCCTTTCGCCCTCCAAGGGAAGCGAGTCTTTATGTTCAAGGCAGCTTGCATCGGGAAGAAATCCTGTTCCGTTCGGGATTGTAGGTGGCCGGAGCTGGGTGCGCAGCAGAGGGAGTTGGGCACAAAGGATGGCCTGTTTCCAGGGGTAAGTAAAGTCAGCTGCCCAAGTGCCTGATGTCAGTTTGTAGGAGGCCTTTGGCCCTCCATGGGAAGCCAGGCTTCCTGCTTGTGGCAGCTTGCATCTGGAAGATCTCCTGTTCCGTTCGGGATTGTAGGTGGCCAAGGCCTGGTGCCCGGCAGAGGGAGTTGGGCACAAAGGATGTCCTGTTTCCAGGGGTAAGTAAAGTCAGCTGCCCAGTTGCCTGATGTCAGTTTGTAGAAGGCCTTTGGCCCTCCAAGGTGAGCTAGTCTTCCAGCATGTGGCAGCTTGCATCTGGAAGAAATGCTGTTCCGTTCGGGATTGTAGGTGGCCGAGGCCAGGTGCCCGGCAGAGGAGTTGGGCACAAACGATGTCCTGTTTAGAGGGATAAGTAAAGTCAGCTGCCCACGTGCCTGATGTCAGTTTGTAGGAGGCCTTTGGCCCTCCATGGGAAGCCAGGCTTCCTGCTTGTGGCAGCTTGCATCTGGAAGAAATCCTGTTTCGTTCGGGATTGTAGGATTCCAGAGCTGGGTGCCCGCGTGAGGGAGTTGGACACAAAGGATGGGCTGTTTCCAGGGGTAAGTAAAGTCAGCTGCCCAGGTGCCTGATGTCAGTTTGTAGGAGGCCTTTGGCCCTCCATGGGAAGCCAGGTTTCCTGCTTGTGGCAGCTTGCATCTGGAAGAACTCCTGTTCCGTTCGGGATTGTAGGGGGCCAAGGCCTGGTGCCCGGCAGAGGGAGTTGAGCACAAATGATGGCCTGTTTCATGAGGAAAGTAAAGTCAGCTGCCCACGTGCCTGATGTCAGTTTGTAGGAGGCCTTTGGCCCTCCATGGGAAGGCAGGCTTCCAGTTTGTGCAGCTTGCATCTGGAAGAAATCCTGTTCCGTTCGGGATTGTAGGTGGACGAGGCCTGGTGCCCGGCAGAGGGAGTTGGGCACAAAGGATGGGCTGTTTCCAGGGGTAAGTAAAGTCAGCTGCCCAGGTGCCTGATGTCAGTTTGTAGGAGGCCTTTGGTCCTCCATGGAAAGCCACGCTTCCAGCTTGTGGCAGCATGCATCTGGAAGAAATCCTGTTCCGTTCGGGATTGTAGGTGGCCGAGGCCTGGTGCCCGGCAGAGGGTGTTGGGCACAAAGGATGTCCTGTTTCCAGGGGTAAGTAAAGTCAGCTGCCCCAGGTGCCTGATGTCAGTTTGATAGGAGGCCTTTGGCCCTCCAAGGGAAGCTAGTCTTCCTGTTTAAGGCAGCTTGCCTCTGGAAGAAATCCTGTTCCGTTCGGGGATTGCAGGTGGCCGAGGCCTGGTGCCCGGCAGAGGGAGTTGGGCACAAAGGATGTCCTGTTTCCAGGGGTAAGTAAAGTCAGCTGCCCAAGTGCCTGATGTCAGTTTGTAGGAGGCCTTTGGCCCTCCAAGTGAAGCCACGTTTCCCAGCTTGTGGCAGCTTGCATCTGGAAGAAATCCTGTTCCGTTCGGGATTGTAGGTGGTCGGAGCTGGGTGCCCGGCAGAGGGATTTGAACACAAAGGATGGGCTGTTTCCAGGGGTAAGTAAAGTCAGCTGCCCAAGTGCCTGATGTCAGTTTGTAGGAGGCCTTTGGCCCTCCAAGGGAAGCCAGGCTTCCAGTTTGTGGCAGCTTGCATCTGGAAGAAATCCTGTTCCGTTCAGGATTGTAGGTGGCCGCGGCCAGGTGCCCGGCAGAGGGGAGTTGGGCACAAAGGATGGCCTGTTTCCAGGGGTAAGTAAAGTCTGCTGCCCACGTGCCTGATGTCAGTTTGTAGGAGTCCTTTGGCCCTCCAAGGGAAGCCAGGCTTCAAGTTTCTGGCAGCTTGTATCTGGAAGAAATCCTGTTCCGTTCGGGATTGTAGGTGGCCGAGGCCAGGTGCCCGGCAGAGGGAGTTGGGCACAAATGATGGCATGTTTCATGAGGAAAGTAAAGTCAGCTGCCCAGGTGCCTGCTGTCAGTTTGTAGGAGGCCTTTGGCCCTCCATGGGAAGCCAGGCTTCCTGCTTGTGGCAGCTTGCATCTGGAAGAAATCCTGTTCCGTTCAAGATTGTAGGTGGGCGAGGCCTGGTGCCTGGCAGAGGGAGTTGGGCACAAAGGATGGCCTGTTTCCAGGGGTAAATAAAGTCAGCCGCCCAGGTGCCTGATGTCAGTTTGTAGGAGGCCTTTGGCCCTCCAATGGAAGCTAGTCTTCCTGTTTAAGGCAGCTTGCATCTGGAAGAAATCCTGTTCCGTTCGGGATTGTAGGTGGCCGGAGCAGGGTGCCCGGCTGAGGGAGTTGGGCACAAAGGATGTCCTGTTTCCAGGGGTAAGTAAAGTCAGCTGCCCAAGTGCCTGATGTCAGTTTGTAGGAGGCCTTTGGCCCTCCAAGTGAAGCCACGTTTCCAGCTTGTGGCAGCTTGCATCTGGAAGATCTCCTGTTCCGTTCGGGATTGTAGGTGGTCGGAGCTGGGTGCCTGGCTGAGGGAGTTGAACACAAAGGATGGGCTGTTTCCAGGGGTAAGTAAAGTCAGCTGCCCAGGTGCCTGATGTCAGTTTGTAGGAGGCCTTTGGCCCTCCAAGTGAAGCCACGTTTCCAGCTTGTGGCAGCTTGTATCTGGAAGAACTCGTGTTCCGTTCGGGATTGCAGTGGGCCAAGGCCTGGTGCCCGGCAGAGGGAGTTGAGCACAAATGATGGCCTGTTTCATGAGGAAAGTAAAGTCAGCTGCCCAGGTGCCTGATGTCAGTTTGTAGGAGGCCTTTGGTCCTCCATGGAAAGCCTCGCTTCCAGCTTGTGGCAGCATGCATCTGGAAGAAATCCTGTTCCGTTCGGGATTGTAGGTGGCCGAGGCCTGGTGCCCGGCAGAGGGAGTTGGGCACAAAGGATGTCCTGTTTCCAGGGGTAAGTAAAGTCGGCTGCCCAGGTGCCTGATGTCAGTTTGTAGGAGGCCTTTGGCCCTTAATGGGAAGCCAGGCTTCCTGCTTGTGGCAGCTTGCATCTGGAAGAAATCCTGTTACGTTCAAGATTGTAGGTGGGCGAGTCCTGGTGCCCGGCAGAGGGAGTTGGGCACAAAGGATGGCCTGTTTCCAGGGGTAAATAAAGTCAGCTGCCCTGGTGCCTGATGTCAGTTTGTAGGAGGCCTTTGGCCCTCCAAGGGAAGCTAGTCTTTATGTTCAAGGCAGCTTGCATCGGGAAGAAATCCTGTTCCGTTCGGGATTGTAGGTGGCCGAGGCCAGGTTCCCAGCAGAGGGAGGTAGGCACAAATGATGGCCTGTTTCATGAGGAAAGTAAAGTCAGCTGCCCAAGTGCCTGATGTCAGTTTGTAGGAGGCCTTTGGTCCTCCATGGGAAGCCAAGCTTCCAGCTAGTGGCAGCTTGCATCGGGAAGAACTCCTGTTCCGTTCGGGATTGTAGGTCGCCAAAGCTGTGGGCCCGGCTGAGGGAGTTGGGCACAAAGGATGGGCTGTTTCCAGGGGTAAATAAAGTCAGCTGCCCAGGTGCCTGATGTCAGTTTGTAGGAGGCCTTTGGCCCCTTTAAGGGAAGCTAGTCTTCCAGTTTGTGGCAGCTTGCATCTGGAAGAAATGCTGTTCCGTTCGGGATTGTAGGTGGCCGAGGCCAGGTGCCCGGCAGAGGGAGTTGGGCACAAAGGATGTCCTGTTTCCAGGGGTAAGTAAAGTCAGCTGCCCAAGTGCCTGATGTCAGTTTGTATGAGGCCTTTGGCCCTCCATGGGAAGCCAGGCTTCCTGCTTGTGGCAGCTTGCATCTGGAAGAAATCCTGTTCCGTTCGGGATTGTAGGTGGCCAAGGCCTGGTGCCCGGCAGAGGGAGTTGGGCACAAAGGATGGACTGTTTCCAGGGGTAAGTAAAGTCAGCTGCCCAGGTGCCTGATGTCAGTTTGTAGGAGGCCTTTGGCCCTCCAAGGGAAGCGAGTCTTTATGTTCAAGGCAGCTTGCATCGGGAAGAAATCCTGTTCCGTTCGGGATTGTAGGTGGCCGGAGATGGGTGCCCAGCAGAGGGAGTTGGGCACAAAGGATGGCCTGTTTCCAGGGGTAAGTAAAGTCAGCTGCCCAGGTGCCTGATGTCAGTTTGTAGGAGGCCTTTCGCCCTCCATGGGAAGCCAGGCTTCCTGCTTGTGGCAGCTTGCATCTGGAAGATCTCCTGTTCCGTTCGGGATTGTAGGTGGCCAAGGCCTGGTGCCCGGCAGAGGGAGTTGGGCACAAAGGATGTCCTGTTTCCAGGGGTAAGTAAAGTCAGCTGCCCAGGTGCCTGATGTCAGTTTGTAGAAGGCCTTTGGCCCTCCAAGGTGAGCTAGTCTTCCAGCTTGTGGCAGCTTGCATCTGGAAGAAATCCTGTTCCGTTCGGGATTGTAGGTGGCCGAGGCCAGGTGCCCGGCAGAGGGAGTTGGGCACAAACGATGTCCTGTTTAGAGGGATAAGTAAAGTCAGCTGCCCATGTGCCTGATGTCAGTTTGTAGGAGGCCTTTGGCCCTCCATGGGAAGCCAGGCTTCCTGCTTGTGGCAGCTTGCATCTGGAAGAAATCCTGTTTCGTTCGGGATTGTAGGATTCCAGAGCTGGGTGCCCGGCTGAGGGAGTTGGACACAAAAAATGGGCTGTTTCCAGGGGTAAGTAAAGTCAGCTGCCCAGGTGCCTGATGTCAGTTTGTAGGAGGCCTTTGGCCCTCCATGGGAAGCCAGGTTTCCTGCTTGTGGCAGCTTGCATCTGGAAGAAATCCTGTTCCGTTCGGGATTGTAGGTGGCCAAGGCCTGGTGCCCGAAAGAGGGAGTTGGGCACAAAGGATGTCCTGTTTCCAGGGGTAAGTAAAGTCAGCTGCCCAGGTGCCTGATGTAAGTTTGTAGGAGGCCTTTGGCCCTCCATGGGAAGCCAGGCTTCCAGTTTGTGGCAGCTTGCATCTGGAAAAAATTCTGTTCCGTTCGGGATTGTAGGTGGCCGAGGCCAGTTGCCTGGGCTGAGGGAGTTGGGCACAAAGGATGTCCTGTTTCCAGGGGTAAGTAAAGTCAGCTGCCCAGGTGCCTGATGTCAGTTTGTAGGAGGCCTTTGGCCCTCCATGGGAAGCCAGGCTTCCAGTTTGTGGCAGCTTGCATCTGGAAGAACTCCTGTTCCGTTCGGGATTGTAGGTGGCCGAGGCCAGTTGCCGGGCTGAGGGAGTTGGGCACAAAGGATGTCCTGTTTTCAGGGGTAAGTAAAGTCAGCTGCCCAGGTGCCTGATGTCAGTTTGTAGGAGGCCTTTGGCCCTCCAAGGGAAGCAAGTCTTCCTGTTCAAGGCAGCTTGCATCCGGAAGAAATCCTGTTCCGTTCGGGATTGTAGGTGGCCGAGCCCAGTTGCCCGGCTGAGAGAGTTGGGCACAAATAATGTCATGTTTCTTTAGGAAAGTAAAGTCAGCAGCCCAGGTGCCTGATGTCAGTTTGTAGGAGGCCTTTGGCCCTGCAAGAGAAGCCAGGCTTCCTGCTTGTGGCAGCTTGCATCTGGAAGAAATGCTGTTCCGTTCGGGATTGTAGGTGGCCGAGGTCAGGTGCCCGGCAGAGGGAGTTGGGCACAAAGGATGGCCTGTTTCATGAGGAAAGTAAAGTCAGCTGCCCAGGTGCATGATGTCAGTTTGTAGGAGGCCTTTGGTCCTCCATGCGAAGCCATGCTTCCAGCTTGTGGCAGCTTGCATCTGGAAGAAATGCTGTTCCGTTCTGGATTGTAGGTGGCCAAGTCCTGGTGCCCGGCAGAAGGAGTTGGGCACAAAGGATGGGCTGTTTCCAGGGGTAAGTAAAGTCAGCTGCCCAGGTGCCTGATGTCAGTCTGTAGGAGGCCTTTGGTCCTCCAAGTGAAGCCACGTTTCCAGCTTGTGGCAGCTTGCATCTGGAAGAACTCCTGTTCCGTTCGGGATTGTAGGTGGCCAAGGCCTGGTGCCCGGCAGAGGAAGTTGGGCACAAAGGATGGACTGTTTCCAGGGGTAAGTAAAGTCAGCTGCCCAGGTTCCTGATGTCAGTTTGTAGGAGGACATTTGCCCTCCAAGGGAAGCTAGTCTTCCAGTTTGTGGCAGCTTGCATCTGGAAGAAATCCTGTTCCGTTCGGGATTGTAGGTGGCCGAGGCTAGGTGCCCGGCAGAGGGAGTTTTGCACAAAGGATGTCCTGTTTCCAGGGGTAAGTAAAGTCAGCTGCCCAGGTGCCTGATGTCAGTTTGTCGGAGGCCTTTGGCCCTCCATGGGAAGCCAGGTTTCCTGCTTGTGGCAGATTGCATCTGGAAGAAATCCTGTTTCGTTCGGGATTGTAGGTGGCCAAGGCCTGGTGCCCGGCAGAGGGAGTTGGGCACAAATGTTGGCCTGTTTCCAGGGGTAAGTAAAGTCAGCTCCCCAGGTGCCTGATGTCAGTTTGTAGGAGGCCTTTGGCCCTCCATGGGAAGCCAGGCTTCCAGTTTGTGGCAGCTTGCATCTGGAAGAAATCCTGTTCTGTTCGGGATTGTAGGTGGCCGAGGCCAGGTGCCCAGCAGAGGGAGTTGGGCACAAATGATGGCCTGTTTCATGAGCAAAGTAAAGTGAGCTGCCCAAATGCCTGATTTCAGTTTGTAGGAGGCCTTTGGCCATCCATAGGAAGCCAGGCTTCCTGCTTGTGGCAGCTTGCATCTGGAAGAAATCCTGTTCCATTCGGGATTGTAGGTGGCCGAGGCCTGGTGCCCGGCAGAGGGAGTTGGGCACAAAGAATGGACTCTTTCCAGGGGTAAGTAAAGTCAGCTGCCCAGGTGCCTGATGTCAGTTTGTAGGAGGCCTTTGGCCCTCTAAGGGAAGCTAGTCTTCCTGTTCAAGGCAGCTTGCATCTGGAAGAAATCCTGTTCCGTTCGGGATTGTAGGTGGCCGAGCCCAGTTGCCCGGCTGAGAGAGTTGGGCAAAAATAATGTCATGTTTCTTTAGGAAAGTAAAGTCAGCTGCCCAGGTACCTGATGTCAGTTTGTAGGAGGCCTTTGGCCCTCCAAGTGAAGCCACATTTCCAGCTTGTGGCAGCTTGCATCTGGAAGAACTCCGGTTCCGTTCGGGATTGTAGGTGGCCGAGGCCAGCTGCCCGGCAGAGGGAGTTGGGCGCAAAGGATGTCCTGTTTCCAGGGGTAAGTAAAGTCAGCTGCCCAGGTGCCTGATGTCAGTTTTTAGGAGGCCTTTGGCCCTCCATGGGAAGCCAGGCTTCCTGCTTCAGGCAGCTTGCATCTGGAAGAAATCCTGTTCCGTTCGGGATTGTAGGTGGCCGGAGCTGGGTGCCCGGATGAGGGAGTTGGACACAAAGGATGGGCTGTTTCCAGCGGTAAGTAAAGTCAGCTGCCCAGGTGCCTGATGTCAGTTTGCAGGTGGCTATTGGTCCTCCATGGAAAGCCAGGCTTCCAGCTTGTGGCAGCTTGCATCGGGAAGTAATCCTGATCTGTTCGGGATTGCAGGTGGCCGAGGCCTGGTGCCCGGCAGAGGAAGTTGGGCACAAAGGATGGCCTGTATCCAGGGGTAAGTAAAGTCAGCTGCCCAGGTGCCTGATGTCAGTTTGTAGGAGGCCTTTGGTCCTCCATGGGAAACCAGTCTTTCAGCTTGTGGCAGCTTGCATCTGGAAGAAATCCTGTTCCGTTCGGGATTGTAGGTGGCCGAGGCCAGGTGCCCGGCAGAGGGAGTTGGGCACAAAGGATGTCCTGTTTCCAGGGGTAAGTAAAGTCAGCTGCCCAGGTGCCTGATGTCAGTTTGTAGGAGGCCTTTGGTCCTCCATGCGAAGCCATGCTTCCAGCTTGTGGCAGCTTGCATCTGGAAGAAATGCTGTTCCGTTCTGGATTGTAGGTGGCCAAGGCCTGGTGCCCGGCAGAAGGAGTTGGGCACAAAGGATGGGCTGTTTCCAGGGGTAAGTAAAGTCAGCTGCCCAGGTGCCTGATGTCAGTCTGTAGGAGGCCTTTGGTCCTCCAAGTGAAGCCACGTTTCCAGCTTGTGGCAGCTTGCATCTGGAAGAACTCCTGTTCCGTTCGGGATTGTAGGTGGCCAAGGCCTGGTGCCCGGCAGAGGAAGTTGGGCACAAAGGATGGACTGTTTCCAGGGGTAAGTAAAGTCAGCTGCCCAGGTTCCTGATGTCAGTTTGTAGGAGGACATTTGCCCTCCAAGGGAAGCTAGTCTTCCAGCTTGTGGCAGCTTGCATCTGGAAGAAATCCTGTTCCGTTCGGGATTGTAGGTGGCCGAGGCTAGGTGCCCGGCAGAGGGAGTTTTGCACAAAGGATGTCCTGTTTCCAGGGGTAAGTAAAGTCAGCTGCCCAGGTGCCTGATGTCAGTTTGTCGGAGGCCTTTGGCCCTCCATGGGAAGCCAGGTTTCCTGCTTGTGGCAGCTTGCATCTGGAAGAAATCCTGTTTCGTTCGGGATTGTAGGTGGCCAAGGCCTGGTGCCCGGCAGAGGGAGTTGGGCACAAATGTTGGCCTGTTTCCAGGGGTAAGTAAAGTCAGCTCCCCAGGTGCCTGATGTCAGTTTGTAGGAGGCCTTTGGCCCTCCATGGGAAGCCAGGCTTCCAGTTTGTGGCAGCTTGCATCTGGAAGAAATCCTGTTCTGTTCGGGATTGTAGGTGGCCGAGGCCAGGTGCCCAGCAGAGGGAGTTGGGCACAAATGATGGCCTGTTTCATGAGCAAAGTAAAGTGAGCTGCCCAAATGCCTGATTTCAGTTTGTAGGAGGCCTTTGGCCATCCATAGGAAGCCAGGCTTCCTGCTTGTGGCAGCTTGCATCTGGAAGAAATCCTGTTCCATTCGGGATTGTAGGTGGCCGAGGCCTGGTGCCCGGCAGAGGGAGTTGGGCACAAAGAATGGACTCTTTCCAGGGGTAAGTAAAGTCAGCTGCCCAGGTGCCTGATGTCAGTTTGTAGGAGGCCTTTGGCCCTCTAAGGGAAGCTAGTCTTCCTGTTCAAGGCAGCTTGCATCTGGAAGAAATCCTGTTCCGTTCGGGATTGTAGGTGGCCGAGCCCAGTTGCCCGGCTGAGAGAGTTGGGCAAAAATAATGTCATGTTTCTTTAGGAAAGTAAAGTCAGCTGCCCAGGTACCTGATGTCAGTTTGTAGGAGGCCTTTGGCCCTCCAAGTGAAGCCACATTTCCAGCTTGTGGCAGCTTGCATCTGGAAGAACTCCGGTTCCGTTCGGGATTGTAGGTGGCCGAGGCCAGCTGCCCGGCAGAGGGAGTTGGGCGCAAAGGATGTCCTGTTTCCAGGGGTAAGTAAAGTCAGCTGCCCAGGTGCCTGATGTCAGTTTTTAGGAGGCCTTTGGCCCTCCATGGGAAGCCAGGCTTCCTGCTTCAGGCAGCTTGCATCTGGAAGAAATCCTGTTCCGTTCGGGATTGTAGGTGGCCGGAGCTGGGTGCCCGGATGAGGGAGTTGGACACAAAGGATGGGCTGTTTCCAGCGGTAAGTAAAGTCAGCTGCCCAGGTGCCTGATGTCAGTTTGCAGGTGGCTATTGGTCCTCCATGGAAAGCCAGGCTTCCTGCTTCAGGCAGCTTGCATCTGGAAGAAATCCTGTTCCGTTCGGGATTGTAGGTGGCCGGAGCTGGGTGCCCGGATGAGGGAGTTGGACACAAAGGATGGGCTGTTTCCAGCGGTAAGTAAAGTCAGCTGCCCAGGTGCCTGATGTCAGTTTGCAGGTGGCTATTGGTCCTCCATGGAAAGCCAGGCTTCCAGCTTGTGGCAGCTTGCATCGGGAAGTAATCCTGATCTGTTCGGGATTGCAGGTGGCCGAGGCCTGGTGCCCGGCAGAGGAAGTTGGGCACAAAGGATGGCCTGTATCCAGGGGTAAGTAAAGTCAGCTGCCCAGGTGCCTGATGTCAGTTTGTAGGAGGCCTTTGGTCCTCCATGGGAAACCAGTCTTTCAGCTTGTGGCAGCTTGCATCTGGAAGAAATCCTGTTCCGTTCGGGATTGTAGGTGGCCGAGGCCAGGTGCCCGGCAGAGGGAGTTGGGCACAAAGGATGTCCTGTTTCCAGGGGTAAGTAAAGTCAGCTGCCCAGGTGCCTGATGTCAGTTTGTAGGCGGCCTTTGGCCCTCCAAGTGAAGCCACGTTTCCAGCTTGTGGCAGCTTGCATCTGGAAGAACTCCGGTTCCGTTCGGGATTGTAGGTGGCCGAGGCCAAATGCCCGGCAGAGGGAGTTGGGCACAAAGGATGGCCTGTTTCCAGGGATAAGTCAGCTGCCCAGGTGCCTGATGTCAGTTTGTAGGAGGCCTTTGGCCCTCCATAGGAAGCCAGGCTTCCTGCTTGTGGCAGCTTGCGTCTGGAAGAAATCCTGTTCCGTTCGGGATTGTAGGTGGCCAAGGCCTGGTGCCCGGCAGAGGGAGTTGGGCACAAAGGATGGCCTGTTTCCACGGGTAAGTAAAGTCAGCTGCCCAGGTGCCTGATGTCAGTTTGTAGGAGGCCTTTGGCCCTCCAAGGGAAGCAAGTCTTTATGTTCAAGGCAGCTTGCATCGGGAAGAAATCCTGTTCCGTTCGGGATTGTAGGTGGCCGAGGCCAGGTGCCCGGCAGAGGGAGTTGGGCACAAACGATGTCCTTTTTAGGGGGATAAGTAAAGTCAGCTGCCCACGTGCCTGATGTCAGTTTGTAGGAGGCCTTTGGCCCTCCATGGGAAGCCAGGCTTCCTGCTTGTGGCAGCTTGCATCTGGAAGAAATCCTGTTCTGTTCGGGATTGTAGGAGTCCAGAGCTGGGTGCCCGGCTGAGGGAGTTGGACACAAAGGATGGGCTGTTTCCAGGGGTAAGTAAAGTCAGCTGCCCAGGTGCCTGATGTCAGTTTGTAGGAGGCCTTTGGCCCTCCATGGGAAGCCAGGCTTCCTGCTTGTGGCAGCTTGCATCTGGAACAAATGCTGTTCCGTTCGGGATTGTAGGTGGCCGAGGTCAGGTGCCCGGCAGAGGGAGTTGGGCACAAATGATGGCCTGTTTCATGAGGAAAGTAAAGTCAGCTGCCCAGGTGCATGATGTCAGTTTGTAGGAGGCCTTTGGTCCTCCATGCGAAGCCATGCTTCCAGCTTGTGGCAGCTTGCATCTGGAAGAAATGCTGTTCCGTTCGGGATTGTAGGTGGCCAAGGCCTGGTGCACGGCAGAAGGAGTTGGGCACAAAGGATGGGCTGTTTCCAGGGGTAAGTAAAGTCAGCTGCCCAGGTGCCTGATGTCAGTCTGTTGGAGGCCTTTGGTCCTCCAAGTGAAGCCACGTTTCCAGCTTGTGGCAGCTTGCATCTGGAAGAACTCCTGTTCCGTTCGGGATCGTAGGTGGCCGAGGCCTGGTGCCCGGCAGAGGAAGTTGAGCAGAAAGGATGGACTGTTTCCAGGGGTAAGTAAAGTCAGCTGCCCAGGTTCCTGATGTCAGTTTGTAGGAGGACATTTGCCCGCCAAGGGAAGCTAGTCTTCCAGTTTGTGGCAGCTTGCATCTGTAAGAAATCCTGTTCCGTTCGGGATTGTAGGTGGCCGAGGCCAGGTGCCCGGCAGAGGGAGTTTTGCACAAAGGATGTCCTGTTTCCAGGGGTAAGTAAAGTCAGCTGTCCAGGTGCCTGATGTCAGTTTGTAGGAGGCCTTTGGCCCTCCATGGGAAGCCAGGTTTCCTGCTTGTGGCAGCTTGCATCTGGAAGAAATCCTGTTTTGTTCGGGATTGTAGGAGTCCGGAGCTGGGTGCCCGGCTGAGGGAGTTGGACACAAATGATGGGCTGTTTCTAGGGGTAAGTAAAGTCAGCTGCCCAGGTGCCTGATGTCAGTTTGTAGGAGGCTTTTGGCCCTCCATGGGAAGCCAGATTTCCTGCTTGTGGCAGCTTGCATCTGGAAGAAATCCTGTTTCGTTCGGGATTGTAGGTGGCCAAGGCCTGGTGCCCGGCAGAGGGAGTTGGGCACAAATGTTGGCCTGTTTCCAGGGGTAAGTAAAGTCAGCTGCCCAGGTGCCTGATGTCAGTTTCTAGGAGGCCTTTGGCCCTCCATGGGAAGCCAGGCTTCCTGCTTGTGGCAGCTTGCATCTGGAAGAAATCCTGTTCTGTTCGGGATTGTAGGTGGCCGAGGCCAGGTGCCCAGCAGAGGGAGTTGGGCACAAATGATGGCCTGTTTCATGAGGAAAGTAAAGTGAGCTGCCCAAATGCCTGATTTCAGTTTGTAGGAGGCCTTTGGCTTTCCAAGGGAAGCTAGTCTTCCTGTTCAAGGCAGCTTGCATCTGGAAGAAATCCTGTTCCGTTCGGGATTGTAGGTGGCCGAGCCCAGTTTCCCGGCTGAGAGAGTTGGGCACAAATAATGTCATGTTTCTTTAGGAAAGTAAAGTCAGCTGCCCAGGTGCCTGATGTCAGTTTGTAGGAGGCCTTTGGCCCTCCAAGTGAAGCCACATTTCCAGCTTGTGGCAGCTTGCATCTGGAAGAACTCCGGTTCCGTTCGGGATTGTAGGTGGCCGAGGCCAGCTGCCCGGCAGAGGGAGTTGGGCGCAAAGGATGTCCTGTTTCCAGGGGTAAGTAAAGTCAGCTGCCCAGGTGCCTGATGTCAGTTTTTAGGAGGCCTTTGGCCCTCCATGGGAAGCCAGGCTTCCTGCTTCAGGCAGCTTGCATCTGGAAGAAATCCTGTTCCGTTCGGGATTGTAGGTGGCCGAGCCCAGTTGCCCGGCTGAGAGAGTTGGGCACAAATAATGTCATGTTTCTTTAGGAAAGTAAAGTCAGCTGCCCAGGTGCCTGATGTCAGTTTGTAGGAGGCCTTTGGCCCTCCAAGTGAAGCCACATTTCCAGCTTGTGGCAGCTTGCATCTGGAAGAACTCCGGTTCCGTTCGGGATTGTAGGTGGCCGAGGCCAGCTGCCCGGCAGAGGGAGTTGGGCGCAAAGGATGTCCTGTTTCCAGGGGTAAGTAAAGTCAGCTGCCCAGGTGCCTGATGTCAGTTTTTAGGAGGCCTTTGGCCCTCCATGGGAAGCCAGGCTTCCTGCTTCAGGCAGCTTGCATCTGGAAGAAATCCTGTTCCGTTCGGGATTGTAGGTGGCCTGAGGTGGGTGCCCGGATGAGGGAGTTAGACACAAAGGATAGGCTGTTTCCAGTGGTAAGTAAAGTCAGCTGCCCAGGTGCCTGATGTCAGTTTGCAGGTGGCTATTGGTCCTCCATGGAAAGCCAGGCTTCCAGCTTGTGGCAGCTTGCATCGGGAAGTAATCCTGATCTGTTCGGGATTGCAGGTGGCCGAGGCCTGGTGCCCGGCAGAGGAAGTTGGGCACAAAGGATGGCCTGTATCCAGGGGTAAGTAAAGTCAGCTGCCCAGGTGCCTGATGTCAGTTTGTAGGAGGCCTTTGGTCCTCCATGGGAAACCAGTCTTTCAGCTTGTGGCTGCTTGCATCTGGAAGAAATCCTGTTCCATTCGGGATTGTAGGTGGCCGAGGCCAGGTGCCCGGCAGAGGGAGTTGGGCACAAAGGATGGCCTTTTTCCAGGGGTAAGTAAAGTCAGCTAGCCAGGTGCCTGATGTCAGTTTGTAGGCGGCCTTTGGCCCTCCAAGTGAAGCCACGTTTCCAGCTTGTGGCAGCTTGCATCTGGAAGAACTCCGGTTTTGTTCGGGATTGTAGGTGGCCGAGGCCAAATGCCCGGCAGAGGGAGTTGGGCACAAAGGATGGGCTGTTTCCAGGGATAAGTAAAGTCAGCTGCTCAGGTGCCTGATGTCAGTTTGTAGGAGGCCTTTGGCCCTCCATAGGAAGCCAGGCTTCCTGCTTGTGGCAGCTTGCATCTGGAAGAAATCCTGTTCCGTTCGGGATTGTAGGTGGCCAAGGCCTGGTGCCCGGCAGAGGGAGTTGGGCACAAAGGATGGACTCTTTCCAGGGGTAAGTAAAGTCAGCTGCCCAGGTGCCTGATGTCAGTTTGTAGGAGGCCTTTGGCCCTCCAAGGGAAGCTAGTCTTTATGTTCAAGGCAGCTTGCATCGGGAAGAAATCCTGTTCCGTTCGGGATTGTAGGTGGCGGGAGCTGGGTGCCCAGCTGAGGGAGTTGGGCACAAAGCATGGCCTGATTCCAGGGGTTAGTAAAGTCAGCTGCACAGGTGCCTGATGTCAGTTTGTAGGAGGCCTTTGGCCCTCCACGGGAAGCTAGTCTTCCAGCTTCTGGCAGCTTGCATCTGAAAGAAATGCTGTTCCGTTCGGGATTGTAGGTGGCCGAGGCCAGGTGCCCGGCAGAGGGAGTTGGGCACAAACGATGTCCTGTTTAGAGCGATAAGTAAAGTCAGCTGCCCACGTGCCTGATGTCAGTTTGTAGGAGGCCTTTGGCCCTCCATGGGAAGCCAGGCTTCCTGCTTGTGGCAGCTTGCATCTGGAAGAAATGCTGTTCCGTTCGGGATTGTCGGAGTCCAGAGCTGGGTGCCCGGCTGAGGGAGTTGGACACAAAGGTTGGGCTGTTTCCAGGGGTAAGTAAAGTCAGCTGCCCAGGTGTTTGATGTCAGTTTGTAGGAGGCCTTTGGCCCTCCATGGGAAGCCAGGTTTCCTGCTTGTGGCAGCTTGCATCTGGAAGAAATCCTGTTCCGTTCGGGATTGTAGGTGGCCGAGGCCAAATGCCCGGCAGAGGGAGTTGGGCACAAAGGATGGCCTGTTTCCAGGGGTAAGTAAAGTCAGCTGCCCAGGTGCCTGATGTCAGTTTGTAGGAGGCCTTTGGCCCTCCATTGGAAGCCAGGTTTCCTGCTTGTGGCAGCTTGCATCTGGAAGAACTCCGGTTCCGTTCGGGATTGTAGGTGGCCGAGGCCAGCTGCCCGGCAGAGGGAGTTGGGCGCAAAGGATGTCCTGTTTCCAGGGGTAAGTAAAGTCAGCTGCCCAGGTGCCTGATGTCAGTTTTTAGGAGGCCTTTGGCCCTCCATGGGAAGCCAGGCTTCCTGCTTCAGGCAGCTTGCATCTGGAAGAAATCCTGTTCCGTTCGGGATTGTAGGTGGCCGGAGCTGGGTGCCCGGATGAGGGAGTTGGACACAAAGGATGGGCTGTTTCCAGCGGTAAGTAAAGTCAGCTGCCCAGGTGCCTGATGTCAGTTTGCAGGTGGCTATTGGTCCTCCATGGAAAGCCAGGCTTCCAGCTTGTGGCAGCTTGCATCGGGAAGTAATCCTGATCTGTTCGGGATTGCAGGTGGCCGAGGCCTGGTGCCCGGCAGAGGAAGTTGGGCACAAAGGATGGCCTGTATCCAGGGGTAAGTAAAGTCAGCTGCCCAGGTGCCTGATGTCAGTTTGTAGGAGGCCTTTGGTCCTCCATGGGAAACCAGTCTTTCAGCTTGTGGCAGCTTGCATCTGGAAGAAATCCTGTTCCGTTCGGGATTGTAGGTGGCCGAGGCCAGGTGCCCGGCAGAGGGAGTTGGGCACAAAGGATGTCCTGTTTCCAGGGGTAAGTAAAGTCAGCTGCCCAGGTGCCTGATGTCAGTTTGTAGGCGGCCTTTGGCCCTCCAAGTGAAGCCACGTTTCCAGCTTGTGGCAGCTTGCATCTGGAAGAACTCCGGTTCCGTTCGGGATTGTAGGTGGCCGAGGCCAAATGCCCGGCAGAGGGAGTTGGGCACAAAGGATGGCCTGTTTCCAGGGATAAGTCAGCTGCCCAGGTGCCTGATGTCAGTTTGTAGGAGGCCTTTGGCCCTCCATAGGAAGCCAGGCTTCCTGCTTGTGGCAGCTTGCGTCTGGAAGAAATCCTGTTCCGTTCGGGATTGTAGGTGGCCAAGGCTTGGTGCCCGGCAGAGGGAGTTGGGCACAAAGGATGGCCTGTTTCCACGGGTAAGTAAAGTCAGCTGCCCAGGTGCCTGATGTCAGTTTGTAGGAGGCCTTTGGCCCTCCAAGGGAAGCAAGTCTTTATGTTCAAGGCAGCTTGCATCGGGAAGAAATCCTGTTCCGTTCGGGATTGTAGGTGGCCGAGGCC
The DNA here is from genome assembly GCF_029207755.1 of Chamaea fasciata. NCBI lineage: Eukaryota > Metazoa > Chordata > Aves > Passeriformes > Sylviidae > Chamaea > Chamaea fasciata. The sequence goes on from NW_027094193.1 coordinate 35,503, forward strand.
AGGTGCCCGGCAGAGGGAGTTGGGCACAAACGATGTCCTTTTTAGGGGGATAAGTAAAGTCAGCTGCCCACGTGCCTGATGTCAGTTTGTAGGAGGCCTTTGGCCCTCCATGGGAAGCCAGGCTTCCTGCTTGTGGCAGCTTGCATCTGGAAGAAATCCTGTTCTGTTCGGGATTGTAGGAGTCCAGAGCTGGGTGCCCGGCTGAGGGAGTTGGACACAAAGGATGGGCTGTTTCCAGGGGTAAGTAAAGTCAGCTGCCCAGGTGCCTGATGTCAGTTTGTAGGAGGCCTTTGGCCCTCCATGGGAAGCCAGGCTTCCTGCTTGTGGCAGCTTGCATCTGGAACAAATGCTGTTCCGTTCGGGATTGTAGGTGGCCGAGGTCAGGTGCCCGGCAGAGGGAGTTGGGCACAAATGATGGCCTGTTTCATGAGGAAAGTAAAGTCAGCTGCCCAGGTGCATGATGTCAGTTTGTAGGAGGCCTTTGGTCCTCCATGCGAAGCCATGCTTCCAGCTTGTGGCAGCTTGCATCTGGAAGAAATGCTGTTCCGTTCGGGATTGTAGGTGGCCAAGGCCTGGTGCACGGCAGAAGGAGTTGGGCACAAAGGATGGGCTGTTTCCAGGGGTAAGTAAAGTCAGCTGCCCAGGTGCCTGATGTCAGTCTGTTGGAGGCCTTTGGTCCTCCAAGTGAAGCCACGTTTCCAGCTTGTGGCAGCTTGCATCTGGAAGAACTCCTGTTCCGTTCGGGATCGTAGGTGGCCGAGGCCTGGTGCCCGGCAGAGGAAGTTGAGCAGAAAGGATGGACTGTTTCCAGGGGTAAGTAAAGTCAGCTGCCCAGGTTCCTGATGTCAGTTTGTAGGAGGACATTTGCCCGCCAAGGGAAGCTAGTCTTCCAGTTTATGGCAGCTTCCATCTGTAAGAAATCCTGTTCCGTTCGGGATTGTAGGTGGCCGAGGCCAGGTGCCCGGCAGAGGGAGTTTTGCACAAAGGATGTCCTGTTTCCAGGGGTAAGTAAAGTCAGCTGTCCAGGTGCCTGATGTCAGTTTGTAGGAGGCCTTTGGCCCTCCATGGGAAGCCAGGTTTCCTGCTTGTGGCAGCTTGCATCTGGAAGAAATCCTGTTTTGTTCGGGATTGTAGGAGTCCGGAGCTGGGTGCCCGGCTGAGGGAGTTGGACACAAATGATGGGCTGTTTCTAGGGGTAAGTAAAGTCAGCTGCCCAGGTGCCTGATGTCAGTTTGTAGGAGGCTTTTGGCCCTCCATGGGAAGCCAGATTTCCTGCTTGTGGCAGCTTGCATCTGGAAGAAATCCTGTTTCGTTCGGGATTGTAGGTGGCCAAGGCCTGGTGCCCGGCAGAGGGAGTTGGGCACAAATGTTGGCCTGTTTCCAGGGGTAAGTAAAGTCAGCTGCCCAGGTGCCTGATGTCAGTTTCTAGGAGGCCTTTGGCCCTCCATGGGAAGCCAGGCTTCCTGCTTGTGGCAGCTTGCATCTGGAAGAAATCCTGTTCTGTTCGGGATTGTAGGTGGCCGAGGCCAGGTGCCCAGCAGAGGGAGTTGGGCACAAATGATGGCCTGTTTCATGAGGAAAGTAAAGTGAGCTGCCCAAATGCCTGATTTCAGTTTGTAGGAGGCCTTTGGCTTTCCAAGGGAAGCTAGTCTTCCTGTTCAAGGCAGCTTGCATCTGGAAGAAATCCTGTTCCGTTCGGGATTGTAGGTGGCCGAGCCCAGTTGCCCGGCTGAGAGAGTTGGGCACAAATAATGTCATGTTTCTTTAGGAAAGTAAAGTCAGCTGCCCAGGTGCCTGATGTCAGTTTGTAGGAGGCCTTTGGCCCTCCAAGTGAAGCCACATTTCCAGCTTGTGGCAGCTTGCATCTGGAAGAACTCCGGTTCCGTTCGGGATTGTAGGTGGCCGAGGCCAGCTGCCCGGCAGAGGGAGTTGGGCGCAAAGGATGTCCTGTTTCCAGGGGTAAGTAAAGTCAGCTGCCCAGGTGCCTGATGTCAGTTTTTAGGAGGCCTTTGGCCCTCCATGGGAAGCCAGGCTTCCTGCTTCAGGCAGCTTGCATCTGGAAGAAATCCTGTTCCGTTCGGGATTGTAGGTGGCCGAGCCCAGTTGCCCGGCTGAGAGAGTTGGGCACAAATAATGTCATGTTTCTTTAGGAAAGTAAAGTCAGCTGCCCAGGTGCCTGATGTCAGTTTGTAGGAGGCCTTTGGCCCTCCAAGTGAAGCCACATTTCCAGCTTGTGGCAGCTTGCATCTGGAAGAACTCCGGTTCCGTTCGGGATTGTAGGTGGCCGAGGCCAGCTGCCCGGCAGAGGGAGTTGGGCGCAAAGGATGTCCTGTTTCCAGGGGTAAGTAAAGTCAGCTGCCCAGGTGCCTGATGTCAGTTTTTAGGAGGCCTTTGGCCCTCCATGGGAAGCCAGGCTTCCTGCTTCAGGCAGCTTGCATCTGGAAGAAATCCTGTTCCGTTCGGGATTGTAGGTGGCCTGAGGTGGGTGCCCGGATGAGGGAGTTAGACACAAAGGATAGGCTGTTTCCAGTGGTAAGTAAAGTCAGCTGCCCAGGTGCCTGATGTCAGTTTGCAGGTGGCTATTGGTCCTCCATGGAAAGCCAGGCTTCCAGCTTGTGGCAGCTTGCATCGGGAAGTAATCCTGATCTGTTCGGGATTGCAGGTGTCCGAGGCCTGGTGCCCGGCAGAGGAAGTTGGGCACAAAGGATGGCCTGTATCCAGGGGTAAGTAAAGTCAGCTGCCCAGGTGCCTGATGTCAGTTTGTAGGAGGCCTTTGGTCCTCCATGGGAAACCAGTCTTTCAGCTTGTGGCTGCTTGCATCTGGAAGAAATCCTGTTCCATTCGGGATTGTAGGTGGCCGAGGCCAGGTGCCCGGCAGAGGGAGTTGGGCACAAAGGATGGCCTTTTTCCAGGGGTAAGTAAAGTCAGCTAGCCAGGTGCCTGATGTCAGTTTGTAGGCGGCCTTTGGCCCTCCAAGTGAAGCCACGTTTCCAGCTTGTGGCAGCTTGCATCTGGAAGAACTCCGGTTTTGTTCGGGATTGTAGGTGGCCGAGGTCAAATGCCCGGCAGAGGGAGTTGGGCACAAAGGATGGGCTGTTTCCAGGGATAAGTAAAGTCAGCTGCTCAGGTGCCTGATGTCAGTTTGTAGGAGGCCTTTGGCCCTCCATAGGAAGCCAGGCTTCCTGCTTGTGGCAGCTTGCATCTGGAAGAAATCCTGTTCCGTTCGGGATTGTAGGTGGCCAAGGCCTGGTGCCCGGCAGAGGGAGTTGGGCACAAAGGATGGACTCTTTCCAGGGGTAAGTAAAGTCAGCTGCCCAGGTGCCTGATGTCAGTTTGTAGGAGGCCTTTGGCCCTCCAAGGGAAGCTAGTCTTTATGTTCAAGGCAGCTTGCATCGGGAAGAAATCCTGTTCCGTTCGGGATTGTAGGTGGCGGGAGCTGGGTGCCCAGCTGAGGGAGTTGGGCACAAAGCATGGCCTGATTCCAGGGGTTAGTAAAGTCAGCTGCACAGGTGCCTGATGTCAGTTTGTAGGAGGCCTTTGGCCCTCCACGGGAAGCTAGTCTTCCAGCTTCTGGCAGCTTGCATCTGAAAGAAATGCTGTTCCGTTCGGGATTGTAGGTGGCCGAGGCCAGGTGCCCGGCAGAGGGAGTTGGGCACAAACGATGTCCTGTTTAGAGCGATAAGTAAAGTCAGCTGCCCACGTGCCTGATGTCAGTTTGTAGGAGGCCTTTGGCCCTCCATGGGAAGCCAGGCTTCCTGCTTGTGGCAGCTTGCATCTGGAAGAAATGCTGTTCCGTTCGGGATTGTCGGAGTCCAGAGCTGGGTGCCCGGCTGAGGGAGTTGGACACAAAGGTTGGGCTGTTTCCAGGGGTAAGTAAAGTCAGCTGCCCAGGTGTTTGATGTCAGTTTGTAGGAGGCCTTTGGCCCTCCATGGGAAGCCAGGTTTCCTGCTTGTGGCAGCTTGCATCTGGAAGAAATCCTGTTCCGTTCGGGATTGTAGGTGGCCGAGGCCAAATGCCCGGCAGAGGGAGTTGGGCACAAAGGATGGCCTGTTTCCAGGGGTAAGTAAAGTCAGCTGCCCAGGTGCCTGATGTCAGTTTGCAGGAGGCCTTTGGCCCTCCATTGGAAGCCAGGTTTCCTGCTTGTGGCAGCTTGCATCTGGAAGAAATCCTGTTCCGTTCGGGATTGTAGGTGGCCAAGGCCTGGTGCCCGGCAGTGGGAGTTGGGCACAAATGATGGCCTGTTTCCTGGGGTAAGTAAAGTCAGCTGCCCAGGTGCCTGATGTAAGTTTGTAGGAGGCCTTTGGCCCTCCATGGGAAGCCAGGCTTCCAGTTTGTGGCAGCTTGCATCTGGAACAAATCCTGTTCCGTTCTGGATTGTAGGTGGCCGAGGCCAGTTGCCGGGCTGAGGGAGTTGGGCACAAAGGATGGCCTGTTTCCTGGGGTAAGTAAAGTCAGCTGCCCAGGTGCCTGATGTCAGTTTCTAGGAGGCCTTTGGCCCTGCATAGGAAGCCAGGCTTCCTGCTTGTGGCAGCTTGCATCTGGAAGAAATCCTGTTCCGTTCGGGATTGTAGGTGGCCAAGGCCTGGTGCCCGGCAGAGGGAGTTGGGCACAAATGATGGCCTGTTTCCAGGGGTAAGTAAAGTCAGCTCCCCAGGTGCCTGATGTCAGTTTGTAGGAGGCCTTTGGCCCTCCATGGGAAGCCAGGCTTCCAGTTTGTGGCAGCTTGCATCTGGAAGAAATCCTGTTCCGTTCGGGATTGTAGGTGGCCGAGGCCTGGTGCCCGACAGAGGGAGTTGGGCACAAAGGATGGCCTGTTTCCAGGGGTAAGTAAAGTCAGCTGCCCAGGTGCCTGATGTCAGTTTGTAGGAGGCCTTTGGCCCTCCAAGTGAAGCCACGTTTCCAGTTTGTGGCAGCTTGCATCTGGAAGAACTCCTGTTCCGTTCGGGATTGTAGGTGGCCGAAGCTGGGGGACCGGCAGAGGGAGTTGGGCACAAAGGATGGCCTGTTTCCAGAGGTAAGGAAAGTCAGCTGCCCAGGTGCCTGATGTCAGTTTGTAGGAGGCCTTTGGCCCTCCAAGGGAAGCTAGTCTTTATGTTCAAGGCAGCTTGCATCGGGAAGAAATCCTGTTCCGTTCGGGATTGTAGGTGGACGGAGCTGGGTGCCCAGCTGACGGAGTTGGGCACAAAGGATGGCCTGTTTCCTGGGGTAAGTAAAGTCAGCTGCCCAGGTGCCTGATGTCAGTTTGTAGGAGGCCTTTGGCCCTCCAAGGGAAGCAAGTCTTCCTGTTCAAGGCAGCTTGCATCTGGAAGAAATCCTGTTCCGTTCGGGATTGTAGGTGGCCGGAGCTGGGTGCCCGGATGAGGGAGTTGGTCACAAAGGATGGGCTGTTTCCAGGGGTAAGTAAAGTCAGCTGCCCAGGTGCCTGATGTCAGTTTGCAGGTGGCTATTGTTCCTCCATGGAAAGCCAGGCTTCCAGCTTGTGGCAGCTTGCATCGGGAAGAAATGCTGTTCCGTTCGGGATTGTAGGTGGCCGAAGCCAGGTGCCCGGCAGAGGGAGTTGGGCACAAACGATGTCCTGTTTAGAGGGATAAGTAAAGTCAGCTGCCCACGTGCTTGATGTCAGTTTGTAGAAGGCCTTTGGCCCTCCATGGGAAGCCAGGCTTCCTGCTTGTGGCAGCTTGCATCTGGAAGAAATCCTGTTCCGTTCGGGATTGTACTTGGCCGAGGCCAGGTGCCGGGAAGAGGGAGTTGGGCACAAATGATGGCCTGATTCCAGGGGTAAGTAAAGTCAGCTGCCCAGGTGCCTGATGTCAGTTTGTAGGCGGCCTTTGGCCCTCCAAGTGAAGCCACGTTTCCTGCTTGTGGCAGCTTGCATCTGGAAGAACTCCGGTTCCGTTCGGGATTGTAGGTGGCCGAGGCCAAATGCCCGGCAGAGGGAGTTGGGCACAAATGATGGCCTGTTTCCAGGGATAAGTAAAGTCAGCTGCCCAGGTGCCTGATGTCAGTTTGTAGGAGGCCTTTGGCCCTCCAAGTGAAGCCAGGCTTCCTGCTTGTGGCAGCTTGCATCTGGAAGAAATCCTGTTCCGTTCGGGATTGTAGGTGGCCAAGGCCTGGGGCCCGGCAGAGGGAGTTGGGCACAAAGGATGGCCTGTTTCCAGGGGTAAGTAAAGTCAGCTGCCCAGGTGCCTGATGTCAGTTTGTAGGAGGCCTTTGGCCCTCCAAGGAAAGCTAGTCTTTATGTTCAAGGCAGCTTGCATCGGGAAGAAATCCTGTTCCGTTCGGGATTGTAGGTGGCCGGAGCTGGGTGCCCAGCTGAGGGAGTTGGGCACAAAGGCTGGGCTGTTTCCAGGGGTAAGTAAAGTCAGCTGCCCAGGTGCCTGATGTCAGTTTGTAGGAGGCCTTTGGTCCTCCACGGGAAACCAGTCTTCCAGCTTGTGGCAGCTTGCATCTGGAAGAAATCCTGTTCCGTTCGGGATTGTAGGTGGCCGAGGCCGGGTGCCCGGCAGAGGGAGTTGGGCACAAACGATGTCCTGTTTAGAGAGATAAGTAAAGTCAGCTGCCCACGTGCCTGATGTCAGTTTGTAGGAGGCCTTTGGCCCTCCATGGGAAGCCAGGCTTCCCGCTTGTGGCAGCTTGCATCTGGAAGAAATGCTGTTCCGTTCGGGATTGTCGGAGTCCAGAGCTGGGTGCCCGGCTGAGGGAGTTGGACACAAAGGTTGGGCTGTTTCCAGGGGTAAGTAAAGTCAGCTGCCCAGGTGTTTGATGTCAGTTTGTAGGAGGCCTTTGGCCCTCCATGGGAAGCCACGTTTCCTGCTTGTGGCAGCTTGCATCTGGAAGAAATCCTGTTCCGTTCGGGATTGTAGGTGGCCGGAGCTGGGTGCCCGGATGAGGGAGTTGGACACAAAGGATGGGCTGTTTCCAGGGGTAAGTAAAGTCAGCTGCCCAGGTGCCTGATGTCAGTTTGCAGGTGGCTATTGGTCCTCCATGGAAAGCCAGGCTTCCAGCCTGTGGCAGCTTGCATCGGGAAGTAATCCTGATCTGTTCGGGATTGCAGGTGGCCGAGGCCTGGTGCCCGGCAGAGGGAGTTGGGCACAAAGGATGGCCTGTATCCAGGGGTAAGTAAAGTCAGCTGCCCAGGTGCCTGATGTCAGTTTGTAGGAGGCCTTTGGTCCTCCATGGGAAACCAGTCTTTCAGCTTGTGGCAGCTTGCATCTGGAAGAAATCCTGTTCCGTTTGGGATTGTAGGTGGCCGAGGCCTGGTGCCCGCCAGAGGGAGTTGGGCACAAAGGATGGCCTGTTTCCAGGGGTAAGTAAAGTCAGCTGCCCAGGTGCCTGATGTCAGTTTGTAGGCGGCCTTTGGCCCTCCAAGTGAAGCCACGTTTCCAGCTTGTGGCAGCTTGCATCTGGAAGAACTCCGGTTCCGTTCGGGATTGTAGGTGGCCGAGGCCAAATGCCCGGCAGAGGGAGTTGGGCACAAAGATGGCCTGTTTCCAGGGATAAGTCAGCTGCCCAGGTGCCTGATGTCAGTTTGTAGGCGGCCATTGGCCCTCCATAGGAAGCCAGGCTTCCTGCTTGTGGCAGCTTGCATCTGGAAGAAATCCTGTTCCGTTCGGGATTGTAGGTGGCCAAGGCCTGGTGCCCGGCAGAGGGAGTTGGGCACAAAGGATGGCCTGTTTCCACGGGTAAGTAAAGTCAGCTGCCCACGTGCCTGATGTCAGTTTGTAGGAGGCCTTTGGCCCTCCATGGGAAGCCAGGCTTCCTGCTTGTGGCAGCTTGCATCTGGAAGAAATCCTGTTCCGTTCGGGATTGTAGGTGTCCAGAGCTGGGTGCCCGGCTGAGGGAGTTGGACACAAAGGATGGGCTGTTTCCAGGGGTAAGTAAAGTCAGCTGCCTAGGTGCCTGATGTCAGTTTGTAGGAGGCCTTTGGCCCTCCATGGGAAGCCAGGTTTCCTGCTTGTGGCAGCTTGCATCTGGAAGAAATCCTGTTCCGTTCGGGATTGTAGGTGGCCAAGGCCTGGTGCCCGGCAGTGGGAGTTGGGCACAAATGATGGCCTGTTTCCTGGGGTAAGTAAAGTCAGCTGCCCAGGTGCCTGATGTCAGTTTGTAGGAGGCCTTTGGCCCTCCATGGGAAGCCAGGCTTCCTGCTTGTGGCAGCTTGCATCTGGAAGAAATCCTGTTCTGTTCGGGATTGTAGGTGGTCGAGGCCAGGTGCCCAGCAGAGGGAGTTGGGCACAAATGATGGCCTGTTTCATGAGGAAAGTAAAGTGAGCTGCCCAAATGCCTGATTTCAGTTTGTAGGAGGCCTTTGGCCCTCCAAGGGAAGCTAGTCTTCCTGTTCAAGGCAGCTTGCATCTGGAAGAAATCCTGTTCCGTTCGGGATTGTAGGTGGCCGAGCCCAGTTGCCCGGCTGAGAGAGTTGGGCAGAAATAATGTCATGTTTCTTTAGGAAAGTAAAGTCAGCTGCCCAGGTGCCTGATGTCAGTTTGTAGGAGGCCTTTGGCCCTCCAAGTGAAGCCACATTTCCAGCTTGTGGCAGCTTGCATCTGGAAGAACTCCGGTTCCGTTCGGGATTGTAGGTGGCCGAGGCCAGCTGCCCGGCAGAGGGAGTTGGGCGCAAAGGATGTCCTGTTTCCAGGGGTAAGTAAAGTCAGCTGCCCAGGTGCCTGATGTCAGTTTTTAGGAGGCCTTTGGCCCTCCATGGGAAGCCAGGCTTCCTGCTTCAGGCAGCTTGCATCTGGAAGAAATCCTGTTCCGTTCGGGATTGTAGGTGGCCTGAGGTGGGTGCCCGGATGAGGGAGTTAGACACAAAGGATGGGCTGTTTCCAGTGGTAAGTAAAGTCAGCTGCCCAGGTGCCTGATGTCAGTTTGCAGGTGGCTATTGGTCCTCCATGGAAAGCCAGGCTTCCAGCTTGTGGCAGCTTGCATCGGGAAGTAATCCTGATCTGTTCGGGATTGCAGGTGGCCGAGGCCTGGTGCCCGGCAGAGGAAGTTGGGCACAAAGGATGGCCTGTATCCAGGGGTAAGTAAAGTCAGCTGCCCAGGTGCCTGATATCAGTTTGTAGGAGGCCTTTGGTCCTCCATGGGAAACCAGTCTTTCAGCTTGTGGCAGCTTGCATCTGGAAGAAATCCTGTTCTATTCGGGATTGTAGGTGGCCGAGGCCAGGTGCCCGGCAGAGGGAGTTGGGCACAAAGGATGGCCTTTTTCCAGGGGTAAGTAAAGTCAGCTAGCCAGGTGCCTGATGTCAGTTTGTAGGCGGCCTTTGGCCCTCCAAGTGAAGCCACGTTTCCAGCTTGTGGCAGCTTGCATCTGGAAGAACTCCGGTTCCGTTCGGGATTGTAGGTGGCCGAGGCCAAATGCCCGGCAGAGGGAGTTGGGCACAAAGGATGGCCTGTTTCCAGGGATAAGTAAAGTCAGCTGCTCAGGTGCCTGATGTCAGTTTGTAGGAGGCCTTTGGCCCTCCATAGGAAGCCAGGCTTCCTGCTTGTGGCAGCTTGCATCTGGAAGAAATCCTGTTCCGTTCGGGATTGTAGGTGGCCAAGGCCTGGTGCCCGGCAGAGGGAGTTGGGCACAAAGGATGGACTCTTTCCAGGGGTAAGTAAAGTCAGCTGCCCAGGTGCCTGATGTCAGTTTGTAGGAGGCCTTTGGTCCTCCATGGGAAACCAGTCTTTCAGCTTGTGGCAGCTTGCATCTGGAAGAAATCCTGTTCCGTTCGGGATTGTAGGTGGCGGGAGCTGGGTGCCCAGCTGAGGGAGTTGGGCACAAAGCATGGCCTGATTCCAGGGGTTAGTAAAGTCAGCTGCACAGGTGCCTGATGTCAGTTTGTAGGAGGCCTTTGGCCCTCCACGGGAAGCTAGTCTTCCAGCTTCTGGCAGCTTGCATCTGAAAGAAATGCTGTTCCGTTCGGGATTGTAGGTGGCCGAGGCCAGGTGCCCGGCAGAGGGAGTTGGGCACAAACGATGTCCTGTTTAGAGCGATAAGTAAAGTCAGCTGCCCACGTGCCTGATGTCAGTTTGTAGGAGGCCTTTGGCCCTCCATGGGAAGCCAGGCTTCCTGCTTGTGGCAGCTTGCATCTGGAAGAAATGCTGTTCCGTTCGGGATTGTCGGAGTCCAGAGCTGCTTGCCCGGCTGAGGGAGTTGGACACAAAGGTTGGGCTGTTTCCAGGGGTAAGTAAAGTCAGCTGCCCAGGTGTTTGATGTCAGTTTGTAGGAGGCCTTTGGCCCTCCATGGGAAGCCAGGTTTCCTGCTTGTGGCAGCTTGCATCTGGAAGAAATCCTGTTCCGTTCGGGATTGTAGGTGGCCGGAGCTGGGTGCCCGGATGAGGGAGTTGGACACAAAGGATGGGCTGTTTCCAGGGGTAAGTAAAGTCAGCTGCCCAGGTGCCTGATGTCAGTTTGCAGGTGGCTATTGGTCCTCCATGGAAAGCCAGGCATCCAGATTGTGGCAGCTTGCATCGGGAAGTAATCCTGATCTGTTCGGGATTGCAGGTGGCCGAGGCCTGGTGCCCGGCAGAGGGAGTTGGGCACAAAGGATGGCCTGTATCCAGGGGAAGTAAAGTCAGCTGCCCAGGTGCCTGATGTCAGTTTGTAGGAGGCCTTTGGTCCTCCATGGGAAACCAGTCTTTCAGCTTGTGGCAGCTTGCATCTGGAAGAAATCCTGTTCCGTTCGGGATTGTAGGTGGCCGAGGCCAGGTGCCCGGCAGAGGGAGTTGGGCACAAAGGATGGGCTGTTTCCAGGGGTAAGTAAAGTCAGCTGCCCAGTTTCCTGATGTCAGTTTGTAGGCGGCCTTTGGCCCTCCAAGTGAAGCCACGTTTCCAGCTTGTGGCAGCTTGCATCTGGAAGAAATCCTGTTCCGTTCGGGATTGTAGGTGGCCAAGGCCTGGTGCCCGGCAGTGGGAGTTGGGCACAAAGGATGGCCTGTTTCCTGGGGTAAGTAAAGTCAGCTGCCCAGGTGCCTGATGTCAGTTTCTAGGAGGCCTTTGGCCCTCCATGGGAAGCCAGGCTTCCTGCTTGTGGCAGCTTGCATCTGGAAGAAATCCTGTTTTGTTCGGGATTGTAGGAGTCCGGAGCTGGGTGCCCGGCTGAGGGAGTTGGACACAAAGGATGGCCTGTTTCCAGGGGTAAGTAAAGTCAGCTGCCCAGGTGCCTGATGTCAGTTTGTAGGAGGCCTTTGGTTCTGCATAGGAAGCCAGGCTTCCTGCTTGTGGCAGCTTGCATCTGGAAGAAATCCTGTTCCGTTCGGGATTGTAGGTGGCCAAGGCCTGGTGCCCGGCAGAGGGAGTTGGGCACAAATGATGGCCTGTTTCCAGGGGTAAGTAAAGTCAGCTCCCCAGGTGCCTGATGTCAGTTTGTAGGAGGCCTTTGGCCCTCCATGGGAAGCCAGGCTTCCAGTTTGTGGCAGCTTGCATCTGGAAGAAATCCTGTTCCGTTCGGGATTGTAGGTGGCCGAGGCCTGGTGCCCGACAGAGGGAGTTGGGCACAAAGGATGGCCTGTTTCCAGGGGTAAGTAAAGTCAGCTGCCCAGGTGCCTGATGTCAGTTTGTAGGAGGCCTTTGGCCCTCCTAGTGAAGCCACGTTTCCAGTTTGTGGCAGCTTGCATCTGGAAGAAACTCCTGTTCCGTTCGGGATTGTAGGTGGCCGAAGCTGGGGGACCGGCAGAGGGAGTTGGGCACAAAGGATGGCCTGTTTCCAGAGGTAAGGAAAGTCAGCTGCCCAGGTGCCTGATGTCAGTTTGTAGGAGGCCTTTGGCCCTCCAAGGGAAGCTAGTCTTTATGTTCAAGGCAGCTTGCATCGGGAAGAAATCCTGTTCCGTTCGGGATTGTAGGTGGACGGAGCTGGGTGCCCAGCTGACGGAGTTGGGCACAAAGGATGGCCTGATTCCAGGGGTAAGTAAAGTCAGCTGCCCAGGTGCCTGATGTCAGTTTGTAGGAGGCCTTTGGCCCTCCCAGGGAAGCAAGTCTTCCTGTTCAAGGCAGCTTGCATCTGGAAGAAATCCTGTTCCGTTCGGGATTGTAGGTGGCCGGAGCTGGGTGCCCGGATGAGGGAGTTGGTCACAAAGGATGGGCTGTTTCCAGGGGTAAGTAAAGTCAGCTGCCCAGGTGCCTGATGTCAGTTTGCAGGTGGCTCTTGTTCCTCCATGGAAAGCCAGGCTTCCAGATTGTGGCAGCTTGCATCGGGAAGAAATGCTGTTCCGTTCGGGATTGTAGGTGGCCGAGGCCAGGTGCCCGGCAGAGGGAGTTGGGCACAAACGATGTCCTGTTTAGAGGGATAAGTAAAGTCAGCTGCCCAGGTGTTTGATGTCAGTTTGTAGGAGGCCTTTGGCCCTCCATGGGAAGCTAGGTTTCCTGCTTGTGGCAGCTTGCATCTGGAAGAAATCCTGTTCCGTTCGGGATTGTAGGTGGCCGGAGCTGGGTGCCCGGATGAGGGAGTTGGACACAAAGGATGGGCTGTTTCCAGGGATAAGTAAAGTCAGCTGCCCAGGTGCCTGATGTCAGTTTGCAGGTGGCTATTGGTCCTCCATGGAAAGCCAGGCTTCCAGCTTGTGGCAGCTTGCATCGGGAAGTAATCCTGATCTGTTCGGGATTGCAGGTGGCCGAGGCCTGGTGCCCGGCAGAGGGAGTTGGGCACAAAGGATGGCCTGTATCCAGGGGTAAGTAAAGTCAGCTGCCCAGGTGCCTGATGTCAGTTTGTAGGAGGCCTTTGGTCCTCCATGGGAAACCAGTCTTTCAGCTTGTGGCAGCTTGCATCTGGAAGAAATCCTGTTCCGTTCGGGATTGTAGGTGGCCGAGGCCAGGTGCCCGCCAGAGGGAGTTGGGCACAAAGGATGGCCTGTTTCCAGGGGTAAGTAAAGTCAGCTGCCCAGGTGCCTGATGTCAGTTTGTAGGCGGCCTTTGGCCCTCCAAGTGAAGCCACGTTTCCAGCTTGTGGCAGCTTGCATCTGGAAGAACTCCGGTTCCGTTCGGGATTGTAGGTGGCCGAGGCCAAATGCCCGGCAGAGGGAGTTGGGCACAAAGGATGGCCTGTTTCCAGGGATAAGTCAGCTGCCCAGGTGCCTGATGTCAGTTTGCAGGCGGCCATTGGCCCTCCATAGGAAGCCAGGCTTCCTGCTTGTGGCAGCTTGCATCTGGAAAAAATCCTGTTCCGTTCGGGATTGTAGGTGGCCAAGGCCTGGTGCCCGGCAGAGGGAGTTGGGCACAAAGGATGGCCTGTTTCCACGGGTAAGTAAAGTCAGCTGCCCACGTGCCTGATGTCAGTTTGTAGGAGGCCTTTGGCCCTCCATGGGAAGCCAGGCTTCCTGCTTGTGGCAGCTTGCATCTGGAAGAAATCCTGTTCCGTTCGGGATTGTAGGAGTCCAGAGCTGGGTGCCCGGCTGAGGGAGTTGGACACAAAGGATGGGCTGTTTCCAGGGGTAAGTAAAGTCAGCTGCCCAGGTGCCTGATGTCAGTTTGTAGGAGGCCTTTGGCCCTCCATGGGAAGCCAGGTTTCCTGCTTGTGGCAGCTTGCATCTGGAAGAAATCCTGTTCCGTTCGGGATTGTAGGTGGCCAAGGCCTGGTGCCCGGCAGTGGGAGTTGGGCACAAATGATGGCCTGTTTCCTGGGGTAAGTAAAGTCAGCTGCCCAGGTGCCTGATGTCAGTTTGTAGGAGGCCTTTGGCCCTCCATGGGAAGCCAGGCTTCCTGCTTGTGGCAGCTTGCATCTGGAAGAAATCCTGTTCTGTTCGGGATTGTAGGTGGCCGAGGCCAGGTGCCCAGCAGAGGGAGTTGGGCACAAATGATGGCCTGTTTCTTGAGGAAAGTAAAGTGAGCTGCCCAAATGCCTGATTTCAGTTTGTAGGAGGCCTTTGGCCCTCCAAGGGAAGCTAGTCTTCCTGTTCAAGGCAGCTTGCATCTGGAAGAAATCCTGTTCCGTTCGGGATTGTAGGTGGCCGAGCCCAGTTGCCCGGCTGAGAGAGTTGGGCACAAATAATGTCATGTTTCTTTAGGAAAGTAAAGTCAGCTGCCCAGGTGCCTGATGTCAGTTTGTAGGAGGCCTTTGGCCCTCCAAGTGAAGCCACATTTCCAGCTTGTGGCAGCTTGCATCTGGAAGAACTCCGGTTCCGTTCGGGATTGTAGGTGGCCGAGGCCAGCTGCCCGGCAGAGGGAGTTGGGCGCAAAGGATGTCCTGTTTCCAGGGGTAAGTAAAGTCAGCTGCCCAGGTGCCTGATGTCAGTTTTTAGGAGGCCTTTGGCCCTCCATGGGAAGCCAGGCTTCCTGCTTCAGGCAGCTTGCATCTGGAAGAAATCCTGTTCCGTTCGGGATTGTAGGTGGCCTGAGGTGGGTGCCCGGATGAGGGAGTTAGACACAAAGGATGGGCTGTTTCCAGTGGTAAGTAAAGTCAGCTGCCCAGGTGCCTGATGTCAGTTTGCAGGTGGCTATTGGTCCTCCATGGAAAGCCAGGCTTCCAGCTTGTGGCAGCTTGCATCGGGAAGTAATCCTGATCTGTTCGGGATTGCAGGTGGCCGAGGCCTGGTGCCCGGCAGAGGAAGTTGGGCACAAAGGATGGCCTGTATCCAGGGGTAAGTAAAGTCAGCTGCCCAGGTGCCTGATGTCAGTTTGTAGGAGGCCTTTGGTCCTCCATGGGAAACCAGTCTTTCAGCTTGTGGCAGCTTGCATCTGGAAGAAATCCTGTTCCATTCGGGATTGTAGGTGGCCGAGGCCAGGTGCCCGGCAGAGGGAGTTGGGCACAAAGGATGGCCTTTTTCCAGGGGTAAGTAAAGTCAGCTAGCCAGGTGCCTGATGTCAGTTTGTAGGCGGCCTTTGGCCCTCCAAGTGAAGCCACGTTTCCAGCTTGTGGCAGCTTGCATCTGGAAGAACTCCGGTTCCGTTCGGGATTGTAGGTGGCCGAGGCCAAATGCCCGGCAGAGGGAGTTGGGCACAAAGGATGGCCTGTTTCAAGGGATAAGTAAAGTCAGCTGCTCAGGTGCCTGATGTCAGTTTGTAGGAGGCCTTTGGCCCTCCATAGGAAGCCAGGCTTCCTGCTTGTGGCAGCTTGCATCTGGAAGAAATCCTGTTCCGTTCGGGATTGTAGGTGGCCAAGGCCTGGTGCCCGGCAGAGGGAGTTGGGCACAAAGGATGGACTCTTTCCAGGGGTAAGTAAAGTCAGCTGCCCAGGTGCCTGATGTCAGTTTGTAGGAGGCCTTTGGCTTTCCATGGGAAGCCAGGCTTCCAGTTTGTGGCAGCTTGCATCTGGAACAAATCCTGTTCCGTTCTGGATTGTAGGTGGCCGAGGCCAGTTGCCGGGCTGAGGGAGTTGGGCACAAAGGATGGCCTGTTTCCTGGGGTAAGTAAAGTCAGCTGCCCAGGTGCCTGATGTCAGTTTCTAGGAGGCCTTTGGCCCTCCATGGGAAGCCAGGCTTCCTGCTTGTGGCAGCTTGCATCTGGAAGAAATCCTGTTCCGTTCGGGATTGTAGGTGGCGGGAGCTGGGTGCCCAGCTGAGGGAGTTGGGCACAAAGCATGGCCTGATTCCAGGGGTTAGTAAAGTCAGCTGCACAGGTGCCTGATGTCAGTTTGTAGGAGGCCTTTGGCCCTCCACGGGAAGCTAGTCTTCCAGCTTCTGGCAGCTTGCATCTGAAAGAAATGCTGTTCCGTTCGGGATTGTAGGTGGCCGAGGCCAGGTGCCCGGCAGAGGGAGTTGGGCACAAACGATGTCCTGTTTAGAGCGATAAGTAAAGTCAGCTGCCCACGTGCCTGATGTCAGTTTGTAGGAGGCCTTTGGCCCTCCATGGTAAGCCAGGCTTCCTGCTTGTGGCAGCTTGCATCTGGAAGAAATGCTGTTCCGTTCGGGATTGTCGGAGTCCAGAGCTGCTTGCCCGGCTGAGGGAGTTGGACACAAAGGTTGGGCTGTTTCCAGGGGTAAGTAAAGTCAGCTGCCCAGGTGTTTGATGTCAGTTTGTAGGAGGCCTTTGGCCCTCCATGGGAAGCCAGGTTTCCTGCTTGTGGCAGCTTGCATCTGGAAGAAATCCTGTTCCGTTCGGGATTGTAGGTGGCCGGAGCTGGGTGCCCGGATGAGGGAGTTGGACACAAAGGATGGGCTGTTTCCAGGGGTAAGTAAAGTCAGCTGCCCAGGTGCCTGATGTCAGTTTGCAGGTGGCTATTGGTCCTCCATGGAAAGCCAGGCTTCCAGCTTGTGGCAGCTTGCATCGGGAAGTAATCCTGATCTGTTCGGGATTGCAGGTGGCCGAGGCCTGGTGCCCGGCAGAGGGAGTTGGGCACAAAGGATGGCCTGTATCCAGGGGGAAGTAAAGTCAGCTGCCCAGGTGCCTGATGTCAGTTTGTAGGAAGCCTTTGGTCCTCCATGGGAAACCAGTCTTTCAGCTTGTGGCAGCTTGCATCTGGAAGAAATCCTGTTCCGTTCGGGATTGTAGGTGGCCGAGGCCAGGTGCCCGGCAGAGGGAGTTGGGCACAAAGGATGGGCTGTTTCCAGGGGTAAGTAAAGTCAGCTGCCCAGGTGCCTGATGTCAGTTTGTAGGCGGCCTTTGGCCCTCCAAGTGAAGCCCCGTTTCCAGCTTGTGGCAGCTTGCATCTGGAAGAACTCCGGTTCCGTTCGGGATTGTAGGTGGCCGAGGCCAAATGCCCGGCAGAGGGAGTTGGGCACAAAGGATGGCCTGTTTCCAGGGATAAGTCAGCTGCCCAGGTGCCTGATGTCAGTTTGTAGGCGGCCATTGGCCCTCCATAGGAAGCCAGGCTTCCTGCTTGTGGCAGCTTGCATCTGGAAAAAATCCTGTTCCGTTCGGGATTGTAGGTGGCCAAGGCCTGGTGCCCGGCAGAGGGAGTTGGGCACAAAGGATGGCCTGTTTCCACGGGTAAGTAAAGTCAGCTGCCCACGTGCCTGATGTCAGTTTGTAGGAGGCCTTTGGCCCTCCATGGGAAGCCAGGCTTCCTGCTTGTGGCAGCTTGCATCTGGAAGAAATCCTGTTCCGTTCGGGATTGTAGGAGTCCAGAGCTGGGTGCCCGGCTGAGGGAGTTGGACACAAAGGATGGGCTGTTTCCAGGGGTAAGTAAAGTCAGCTGCCCAGGTGCCTGATGTCAGTTTGTAGGAGGCCTTTGGCCCTCCATGGGAAGCCAGGTTTCCTGCTTGTGGCAGCTTGCATCTGGAAGAAATCCTGTTCCGTTCGGGATTGTAGGTGGCCAAGGCCTGGTGCCCGGCAGTGGGAGTTGGGCACAAATGATGGCCTGTTTCCTGGGGGAAGTAAAGTCAGCTGCCCAGGTGCCTGATGTCAGTTTGTAGGAGGCCTTTGGCCCTCCATGGGAAGCCAGGCTTCCTGCTTGTGGCAGCTTGCATCTGGAAGAAATCCTGTTCTGTTCGGGATTGTAGGTGGCCGAGGCCAGGTGCCCAGCAGAGGGAGTTGGGCACAAATGATGGCCTGTTTCTTGAGGAAAGTAAAGTGAGCTGCCCAAATGCCTGATTTCAGTTTGTAGGAGGCCTTTGGCCCTCCAAGGGAAGCTAGTCTTCCTGTTCAAGGCAGCTTGCATCTGGAAGAAATCCTGTTCCGTTCGGGATTGTAGGTGGCCGAGCCCAGTTGCCCGGCTGAGAGAGTTGGGCAGAAATAATGTCATGTTTCTTTAGGAAAGTAAAGTCAGCTGCCCAGGTGCCTGATGTCAGTTTGTAGGAGGCCTTTGGCCCTCCAAGTGAAGCCACATTTCCAGCTTGTGGCAGCTTGCATCTGGAAGAACTCCGGTTCCGTTCGGGATTGTAGGTGGCCTGAGGTGGGTGCCCGGATGAGGGAGTTAGACACAAAGGATGGGCTGTTTCCAGTGGTAAGTAAAGTCAGCTGCCCACGTGCCTGATGTCAGTTTGCAGGTGGCTATTGGTCCTCCATGGAAAGCCAGGCTTCCAGCTTGTGGCAGCTTGCATCGGGAAGTAATCCTGATCTGTTCGGGATTGCAGGTGGCCGAGGCCTGGTGCCCGGCAGAGGAAGTTGGGCACAAAGGATGGCCTGTATCCAGGGGTAAGTAAAGTCAGCTGCCCAGGTGCCTGATGTCAGTTTGTAGGAGGCCTTTGGTCCTCCATGGGAAACCAGTCTTTCAGCTTGTGGCAGCTTGCATCTGGAAGAAATCCTGTTCCATTCGGGATTGTAGGTGGCCGAGGCCAGGTGCCCGGCAGAGGGAGTTGGGCACATAGGATGGCCTTTTTCCAGGGGTAAGTAAAGTCAGCTAGCCAGGTGCCTGATGTCAGTTTGTAGGCGGCCTTTGGCCCTCCAAGTGAAGCCTCGTTTCCAGCTTGTGGCAGCTTGCATCTGGAAGAACTCCGGTTCCGTTCGGGATTGTAGGTGGCCGAGGCCAAATGCCCGGCAGAGGGATTTGGGCACAAAGGATGGCCTGTTTCCACGGATAAGTAAAGTCAGCTGCTCAGGTGCCTGATGTCAGTTTGTAGGAGGCCTTTGGCCCTCCATAGGAAGCCAGGCTTCCTGCTTGTGGCAGCTTGCATCTGGAAGAAATCCTGTTCCGTTCGGGATTGTAGGTGGCCAAGGCCTGGTGCCCGGCAGAGGGAGTTGGGCACAAAGGATGGACTCTTTCCAGGGGTAAGTAAAGTCAGCTGCCCAGGTGCCTGATGTCAGTTTGTAGGAGGCCTTTGGCCCTCCATGGGAAGCCAGGCTTCCAGTTTGTGGCAGCTTGCATCTGGAACAAATCCTGTTCCGTTCTGGATTGTAGGTGGCCGAGGCCAGTTGCCGGGCTGAGGGAGTTGGGCACAAAGGATGGCCTGTTTCCTGGGGTAAGTAAAGTCAGCTGCCCAGGTGCCTGATGTCAGTTTCTAGGAGGCCTTTGGCCCTCCATGGGAAGCCAGGCTTCCTGCTTGTGGCAGCTTGCATCTGGAAGAAATCCTGTTTTGTTCGGGATTGTAGGAGTCCGGAGCTGGGTGCCCGGCTGAGGGAGTTGGACACAAAGGATGGCCTGTTTCCAGGGGTAAGTAAAGTCAGCTGCCCAGGTGCCTGATGTCAGTTTGTAGGAGGCCTTTGGTTCTGCATAGGAAGCCAGGCTTCCTGCTTGTGGCAGCTTGCATCTGGAAGAAATCCTGTTCCGTTCGGGATTGTAGGTGGCCAAGGCCTGGTGCCCGGCAGAGGGAGTTGGGCACAAATGATGGCCTGTTTCCAGGGGTAAGTAAAGTCAGCTCCCCAGGTGCCTGATGTCAGTTTGTAGGAGGCCTTTGGCCCTCCATGGGAAGCCAGGCTTCCAGTTTGTGGCAGCTTGCATCTGGAAGAAATCCTGTTCCGTTCGGGATTGTAGGTGGCCGAGGCCTGTTGCCCGACAGAGGGAGTTGGGCACAAAGGATGGCCTGTTTCCAGGGGTAAGTAAAGTCAGCTGCCCAGGTGCCTGATGTCAGTTTGTAGGAGGCCTTTGGCCCTCCAAGTGAAGCCACGTTTCCAGTTT
The DNA here is from genome assembly GCF_029207755.1 of Chamaea fasciata. Classification (NCBI taxonomy): domain Eukaryota; kingdom Metazoa; phylum Chordata; class Aves; order Passeriformes; family Sylviidae; genus Chamaea; species Chamaea fasciata. Next base: position 54,910 of record NW_027094193.1, read on the forward strand.
GTGGCAGCTTGCATCTGGAAGAACTCCTGTTCCGTTCGGGATTGTAGGTGGCCGAAGCTGGGGGACCGGCAGAGGGAGTTGGGCACAAAGGATGGCCTGTTTCCAGAGGTAAGGAAAGTCAGCTGCCCAGGTGCCTGATGTCAGTTTGTAGGAGGCCTTTGGCCCTCCAAGGGAAGCTAGTCTTTATGTTCAAGGCAGCTTGCATCGGGAAGAAATCCTGTTCCGTTCGGGATTGTAGGTGGACGGAGCTGGGTGCCCAGCTGACGGAGTTGGGCACAAAGGATGGCCTGATTCCAGGGGTAAGTAAAGTCAGCTGCCCAGGTGCCTGATGTCAGTTTGTAGGAGGCCTTTGGCCCTCCAAGGGAAGCAAGTCTTCCTGTTCAAGGCAGCTTGCATCTGGAAGAAATCCTGTTCCGTTCGGGATTGTAGGTGGCCGGAGCTGGGTGCCCGGATGAGGGAGTTGGTCACAAAGGATGGGCTGTTTCCAGGGGTAAGTAAAGTCAGCTGCCCAGGTGCCTGATGTCAGTTTGCAGGTGGCTATTGTTCCTCCATGGAAAGCCAGGCTTCCAGCTTGTGGCAGCTTGCATCGGGAAGAAATGCTGTTCCGTTCGGGATTGTAGGTGGCCGAGGCCAGGTGCCCGGCAGAGGGAGTTGGGCACAAACGATGTCCTGTTTAGAGGGATAAGTAAAGTCAGCTGCCCAGGTGTTTGATGTCAGTTTGTAGGAGGCCTTTGGCCCTCCATGGGAAGCCAGGTTTCCTGCTTGTGGCAGCTTGCATCTGGAAGAAATCCTGTTCCGTTCGGGATTGTAGGTGGCCGGAGCTGGGTGCCCGGATGAGGGAGTTGGACACAAAGGATGGGCTGTTTCCAGGGGTAAGTAAAGTCAGCTGCCCAGGTGCCTGATGTCAGTTTGCAGGTGGCTATTGGTCCTCCATGGAAAGCCAGGCTTCCAGCTTGTGGCAGCTTGCATCGGGAAGTAATCCTGATCTGTTCGGGATTGCAGGTGGCCGAGGCCTGGTGCCCGGCAGAGGGAGTTGGGCACAAAGGATGTCCTGTTTAGAGGGGTAAGTAAAGTCAGCTGCCCAGGTGCCTGATGTCAGTTTGTAGGAGGCCTTTTGTCCTCCATGGGAAACCAGTCTTTCAGCTTGTGGCAGCTTGCATCTGGAAGAAATCCTGTTCCGTTCGGGATTGTAGGTGGCCGAGGCCAGGGGCCCGCCAGAGGGAGTTGGGCACAAAGGATGGGCTGTTTCCAGGGGTAAGTAAAGTCAGCTGCCCAGGTGCCTGATGTCAGTTTGTAGGCGGCCTTTGGCCCTCCAAGTGAAGCCACGTTTCCAGCTTGTGGCAGCTTGCATCTGGAAGAACTCCGGTTCCGTTCGGGATTGTAGGTGGCCGAGGCCAAATGCCCGGCAGAGGGAGTTGGGCACAAAGGATGGCCTGTTTCCAGGGATAAGTCAGCTGCCCAGGTGCCTGATGTCAGTTTGTAGGCGGCCATTGGCCCTCCATAGGAAGCCAGGCTTCCTGCTTGTGGCAGCTTGCATCTGGAAAAAATCCTGTTCCGTTCGGGATTGTAGGTGGCCAAGGCCTGGTGCCCGGCAGAGGGAGTTGGGCACAAAGGATGGCCTGTTTCCACGGGTAAGTAAAGTCAGCTGCCCACGTGCCTGATGTCAGTTTGTAGGAGGCCTTTGGCCCTCCATGGGAAGCCAGGCTTCCTGCTTGTGGCAGCTTGCATCTGGAAGAAATCCTGTTCCGTTCGGGATTGTAGGAGTCCAGAGCTGGGTGCCTGGCTGAGGGAGTTGGACACAAAGGATGGGCTGTTTCCAGGGGTAAGTAAAGTCAGCTGCCCAGGTGCCTGATGTCAGTTTGTAGGAGGCCTTTGGCCCTCCATGGGAAGCCAGGTTTCCTGCTTGTGGCAGCTTGCATCTGGAAGAAATCCTGTTCCGTTCGGGATTGTAGGTGGCCAAGGCCTTGTGCCCAGCAGTGGGAGTTGGGCACAAATGATGGCCTGTTTCCTGGGGTAAGTAAAGTCAGCTGCCCAGGTGCCTGATGTCAGTTTGTAGGAGGCCTTTGGCCCTCCATGGGAAGCCAGGCTTCCTGCTTGTGGCAGCTTGCATCTGGAAGAAATCCTGTTCTGTTCGGGATTGTAGGTGGCCGAGGCCAGGTGCCCAGCAGAGGGAGTTGGGCACAAATGATGGCCTGTTTCATGAGGAAAGTAAAGTGAGCTGCCCAAATGCCTGATTTCAGTTTGTAGGAGGCCTTTGGCCCTCCAAGGGAAGCTAGTCTTCCTGTTCAAGGCAGCTTGCATCTGGAAGAAATCCTGTTCCGTTCGGGATTGTAGGTGGCCGAGCCCAGTTGCCCGGCTGAGAGAGTTGGGCACAAATAATGTCATGTTTCTTTAGGAAAGTAAAGTCAGCTGCCCAGGTGCCTGATGTCAGTTTGTAGGAGGCCTTTGGCCCTCCAAGTGAAGCCACATTTCCAGCTTGTGGCAGCTTGCATCTGGAAGAACTCCGGTTCCGTTCGGGATTGTAGGTGGCCGAGGCCACCTGCCCGGCAGAGGGAGTTGGGCACAAAGGATGTCCTGTTTCCAGGGGTAAGTAAAGTCCGCTGCCCAGGTGCCTGATGTCAGTTTTTAGGAGGCCTTTGGCCCTCCATGGGAAGCCAGGCTTCCTGGTTCAGGCAGCTTGCATCTGGAAGAAATCCTGTTCCGTTCGGGATTGTAGGTGGCCTGAGGTGGGTGCCCGGATGAGGGAGTTGGACACAAAGGATGGGCTGTTTCCAGTGGTAAGTAAAGTCAGCTGCCCAGGTGCCTGATGTCAGTTTGCAGGTGGCTATTGGTCCTCCATGGAAAGCCAGGCTTCCAGCTTGTGGCAGCTTGCATCATGAAGTAATCCTGATCTGTTCGGGATTGCAGGTGGCCGAGGCCTGGTGCCCGGCAGAGGAAGTTGGGCACAAAGGATGGCCTGTATCCAGGGGTAAGTAAAGTCAGCTGCCCAGGTGCCTGATGTCAGTTTGTAGGAGGCCTTTGGTCCTCCATGGGAAACCAGTCTTTCAGCTTCTGGCAGCTTGCATCTGGAAGAAATCCTGTTCCGTTCGGGATTGTAGGTGGCCGAGGCCAGGTGCCCGGCAGAGGGAGTTGGGCACAAAGGATGGCCTTTTTCCAGGGGTAAGTAAAGTCAGCTAGCCAGGTGCCTGATGTCAGTTTGTAGGCGGCCTTTGGCCCTCCAAGTGAAGCCACGTTTCCAGCTTGTGGCAGCTTGCATCTGGAAGAACTCCGGTTCCGTTCGGGATTGTAGGTGGCCGAGGCCAAATGCCCGGCAGAGGGAGTTGGGCACAAAGGATGGCCTGTTTCCAGGGATAAGTAAAGTCAGCTGCTCAGGTGCCTGATGTCAGTTTGTAGGAGGCCTTTGGCCCTCCATAGGAAGCCAGGCTTCCTGCTTGTGGCAGCTTGCATCTGGAAGAAATCCTGTTCCGTTCGGGATTGTAGGTGGCCAAGGCCTGGTGCCCGGCAGAGGGAGTTGGGCACAAAGGATGGACTCTTTCCAGGGGTAAGTAAAGTCAGCTGCCCAGGTGCCTGATGTCAGTTTGTAGGAGGCCTTTGGCCCTCCAAGGGAAGCTAGTCTTTATGTTCAAGGCAGCTTGCATCGGGAAGAAATCCTGTTCCGTTCGGGATTGTAGGTGGCCGGAGCTGGGTGCCCAGCTGAGGGAGTTGGGCACAAAGGATGGGCTGTTTCCAGGGGTAAGTAAAGTCAGCTGCCCAGGTGCCTGATGTCAGTTTGTAGGAGGCCTTTGGTCCTCCACGGGAAACCAGTCTTCCAGCTTGTGGCAGCTTGCATCTGGAAGAAATCCTGTTCCGTTCGGGATTGTAGGTGGCCGAGGCCGGGTGCCCGGCAGAGGGAGTTGGGCACAAACGATGTCCTGTTTAGAGCGATAAGTAAAGTCAGCTGCCCACGTGCCTGATGTCAGTTTGTAGGAGGCCTTTGGCCCTCCATGGGAAGCCAGGCTTCCTGCTTGTGGCAGCTTGCATCTGGAAGAAATGCTGTTCCGTTCGGGATTGTCGGAGTCCAGAGCTGGGTGCCCGGCTGAGGGAGTTGGACACAAATGTTGGGCTGTTTCCAGGGGTAAGTAAAGTCAGCTGCCCAGGTGTTTGATGTCAGTTTGTAGGAGGCCTTTGGCCCTCCATGGGAAGCCAGGTTTCCTGCTTGTGGCAGCTTGCATCTGGAAGAAATCCTGTTCCGTTCGGGATTGTAGGTGGCCGGAGCTGGGTGCCCGGATGAGGGAGTTGGGCACAAAGGATGGGCTGTTTCCAGGGGTAAGTAAAGTCAGCTGCCCAGGTGCCTGATGTCAGTTTGCAGGTGGCTATTGGTCCTCCATGGAAAGCCAGGCTTCCAGCTTGTGGCAGCTTGCATCGGGAAGTAATCCTGATCTGTTCGGGATTGCAGGTGGCCGAGGCCTGGTGCCCCGCAAAGGGAGTTGGGCACAAAGGATGGCCTGTATCCAGGGGTAAGTAAAGTCAGCTGCCCAGGTGCCTGATGTCAGTTTGTAGGAGGCCTTTGGTCCTCCATGGGAAACCAGTCTTTCAGCTTGTGGCAGCTTGCATCTGGAAGAAATCCTGTTCCGTTCGGGATTGTAGGTGGCCGAGGCCAGGTGCCCGCCAGAGGGAGTTGGGCACAAAGGATGGCCTGTTTCCAGGGGTAAGTAAAGTCAGCTGCCCAGGTGCCTGATGTCAGTTTGTAGGCGGCCATTGGCCCTCCATAGGAAGCCAGGCTTCCTGCTTGTGGCAGCTTGCATCTGGAAGAAATCCTGTTCCGTTCGGGATTGTAGGTGGCCAAGGCCTGGTGCCCGGCAGAGGGAGTTGGGCACAAAGGATGGCCTGTTTCCACGGGTAAGTAAAGTCAGCTGCCCACGTGCCTGATGTCAGTTTGTAGGAGGCCTTTGGCCCTCCATGGGAAGCCAGGTTTCCTGCTTGTGGCAGCTTGCATCTGGAAGAAATCCTGTTCCGTTCGGGATTGTAGGTGGCCGGAGCTGGGTGCCCGGATGAGGGAGTTGGACACAAAGGATGGGCTGTTTCCAGGGGTAAGTAAAGTCAGCTGCCCAGGTGCCTGATGTCAGTTTGCAGGTGGCTATTGGTCCTCCATGGAAAGCCAGGCTTCCAGCTTGTGGCAGCTTGCATCGGGAAGTAATCCTGATCTGTTCGGGATTGCAGGTGGCCGAGGCCTGGTGCCCGGCAGAGGGAGTTGGGCACAAAGGATGGCCTGTATCCAGGGGTAAGTAAAGTCAGCTGCCCAGGTGCCTGATGTCAGTTTGTAGGCGGCCATTGGCCCTCCAAGTGAAGCCACGTTTCCAGCTTGTGGCAGCTTGCATCTGGAAGAACTCCGGTTCCGTTCGGGATTGTAGGTGGCCGAGGCCAAATGCCCGGCAGAGGGAGTTGGGCACAAAGGATGGCCTGTTTCCAGGGATAAGTCAGCTGCCCAGGTGCCTGATGTCAGTTTGTAGGCGGCCATTGGCCCTCCATAGGAAGCCAGGCTTCCTGCTTGTGGCAGCTTGCATCTGGAAGAAATCCTGTTCCGTTCGGGATTGTAGGTGGCCAAGGCCTGGTGCCCGGCAGAGGGAGTTGGGCACAAAGGATGGCCTGTTTCCACGGGTAAGTAAAGTCAGCTGCCCACGTGCCTGATGTCAGTTTGTAGGAGGCCTTTGGCCCTCCATGGGAAGCCAGGTTTCCTGCTTGTGGCAGCTTGCATCTGGAAGAAATCCTGTTCCGTTCGGGATTGTAGGTGGCCAAGGCCTGGTGCCCGGCAGTGGGAGTTGGGCACAAATGATGGCCTGTTTCCTGGGGTAAGTAAAGTCAGCTGCCCAGGTGCCTGATGTAAGTTTGTAGGAGGCCTTTGGCCCTCCATGGGAAGCCAGGCTTCCAGTTTGTGGCAGCTTGCATCTGGAACAAATCCTGTTCCGTTCTGGATTGTAGGTGGCCGAGGCCAGTTGCCGGGCTGAGGGAGTTGGGCACAAAGGATGGCCTGTTTCCTGGGGTAAGTAAAGTCAGCTGCCCAGGTGCCTGATGTCAGTTTCTAGGAGGCCTTTGGCCCTCCATGGGAAGCCAGGCTTCCTGCTTGTGGCAGCTTGCATCTGGAAGAAATCCTGTTTTGTTCGGGATTGTAGGAGTCCGGAGCTGGGTGCCCGGCTGAGGGAGTTGGACACAAAGGATGGCCTGTTTCCAGGGGTAAGTAAAGTCAGCTGCCCAGGTGCCTGATGTCAGTTTGTAGGAGGCCTTTGGCCCTGCATAGGAAGCCAGGCTTCCTGCTTGTGGCAGCTTGCATCTGGAAGAAATCCTGTTCCGTTCGGGATTGTAGGTGGCCAAGGCCTGGTGCCCGGCAGAGGGAGTTGGGCACAAATGATGGCCTGTTTCCAGGGGTAAGTAAAGTCAGCTCCCCAGGTGCCTGATGTCAGTTTGTAGGAGGCCTTTGGCCCTCCATGGGAAGCCAGGCTTCCAGTTTGTGGCAGCTTGCATCTGGAAGAAATCCTGTTCCGTTCGGGATTGTAGGTGGCCGAGGCCAGGTGCCCAGCAGAGGGAGTTGGGCACAAATGATGGCCTGTTTCATGAGGAAAGAAAAGTCAGCTGCCCAGGTGCCTGATGTCAGTTTGTAGGAGGCCTTTGGTCCTCCATGGAAAGCCACGCTTCCAGCTTGTGGCTGCATGCATCTGGAAGAAATCCTGTTCCGTTCGGGATTGTAGGTGGCCGAGGCCTGGTGCCCGACAGAGGGAGTTGGGCACAAAGGATGGCCTGTTTCCAGGGGTAAGTAAAGTCAGCTGCCCAGGTGCCTGATGTCAGTTTGTAGGAGGCCTTTGGCCCTCCAAGTGAAGCCACGTTTCCAGTTTGTGGCAGCTTGCATCTGGAAGACCTCTTGTTCCGTTCGGGATTGTAGGTGGCCGAAGCTGGGGGACCGGCAGAAGGAGTTGGGCACAAAGGATGGGCTGTTTCCAGGGGTAAGTAAAGTCAGCTGCCCAGGTGCCTGATGTCAGTTTGCAGGTGGCTATTGTTCCTCCATGGAAAGCCAGGCTTCCAGCTTGTGGCAGCTTGCATCGGGAAGTAATCCTGATCTGTTCGGTATTGCAGGTGGCCGAGGCCTGGTGCCTGGCAGAGGGAGTTGGGCACAAAGAATGGCCTGTATCCAGGAGTAAGTAAAGTCAGCTGCCCAGGTGCCTGATGTCAGTTTGTAGGAGGCCTTTGGTCCTCCATGGGAAACCAGTCTTTCAGCTTGTGGCAACTTGCATCTGGAAGAAATCCTGTTCCGTTCGGGATTGTAGGTGGCCGAGGCCAGGTGCCCGGCAGAGGGAGTTGGGCACAAAGGATGGGCTGTTTCCAGGGGTAAGTAAAGTCAGCTGCCCAGTTTCCTGATGTCAGTTTGTAGGCGGCCTTTGGCCCTCCAAGTGAAGCCACGTTTCCAGCTTGTGGCAGCTTGCATCTGGAAGAACTCCGGTTCCGTTCGGGATTGTAGGTGGCCGAGGCCAAATGCCCGGCAGAGGGAGTTGGGCACAAAGGATGGCCTGTTTCCAGGGATAAGTCAGCTGCCCAGGTGCCTGATGTCAGTTTGTAGGCGGCCATTGGCCCTTCATAGGAAGCCAGGCTTCCTGCTTGTGGCAGCTTGCATCTGGAAGAAATCCTGTTCCGTTCGGGATTGTAGGTGGCCAAGGCCTGGTGCCCGGCAGAGGGAGTTGGGCACAAAGGATGGCCTGTTTCCACGGGTAAGTAAAGTCAGCTGCCCAGGTGCCTGATGTCAGTTTGTAGGAGGCCTTTGGCCCTCCATGGGAAGCCAGGCTTCCTGCTTGTGGCAGCTTGCATCTGGAAGAAATCCTGTTCCGTTCGGGATTGTAGGAGTCCAGAGCTGGGTGCCCGGCTGAGGGAGTTGGACACAAAGGATGGGCTGTTTCCAGGGGTAAGTAAAGTCAGCTGCCCATGTGCCTGATGTCAGTTTGTAGGAGGCCTTTGGCCCTCCATGGGAAGCCAGGTTTCCTACTTGTGGCAGCTTGCATCTGGAAGAAATCCTGTTCCGTTCGGGATTGTAGGTGGCCAAGGCCTGGTGCCCGGCAGTGGGAGTTGGGCACAAATGATGGCCTGTTTCCTGGGGTAAGTAAAGTCAGCTGCCCAGGTGCCTGATGTAAGTTTGTAGGAGGCCTTTGGCCCTCCATGGGAAGCCAGGCTTCCAGTTTGTGGCAGCTTGCATCTGGAACAAATCCTGTTCTGTTCGGGATTGTAGGTGGCCGAGGCCAGTTGCCGGGCTGAGGGAGTTGGGCACAAAGGATGGCCTGTTTCCTGGGGTAAGTAAAGTCAGCTGCCCAGGTGCCTGATGTCAGTTTCTAGGAGGCCTTTGGCCCTCCATGGGAAGCCAGGCTTCCTGCTTGTGGCAGCTTGCATCTGGAAGAAATCCTGTTTTGTTCGGGATTGTAGGAGTCCGGAGCTGGGTGCCCGGCTGAGGGAGTTGGACACAAAGGATGGCCTGTTTCCAGGGGTAAGTAAAGTCAGCTGCCCAGGTGCCTGATGTCAGTTTGTAGGAGGCCTTTGGCCCTGCATAGGAAGCCAGGCTTCCTGCTTGTGGCAGCTTGCATCTGGAAGAAATCCTTTTCCGTTCGGGATTGTAGGTGGCCAAGGCCTGGTGCCCGGCAGAGGGAGTTGGGCACAAATGATGGCCTGTTTCCTGGGGGAAGTAAAGTCAGCTGCCCAGGTGCCTGATGTCAGTTTGTAGGAGGCCTTTGGCCCTCCATGGGAAGCCAGGCTTCCTGCTTGTGGCAGCTTGCATCTGGAAGAAATCCTGTTCTGTTCGGGATTGTAGGTGGCCGAGGCCAGGTGCCCAGCAGAGGGAGTTGGGCACAAATGATGGCCTGTTTCTTGAGGAAAGTAAAGTGAGCTGCCCAAATGCCTGATTTCAGTTTGTAGGAGGCCTTTGGCCCTCCAAGGGAAGCTAGTCTTCCTGTTCAAGGCAGCTTGCATCTGGAAGAAATCCTGTTCCGTTCGGGATTGTAGGTGGCCGAGCCCAGTTGCCCGGCTGAGAGAGTTGGGCAGAAATAATGTCATGTTTCTTTAGGAAAGTAAAGTCAGCTGCCCAGGTGCCTGATGTCAGTTTGTAGGAGGCCTTTGGCCCTCCAAGTGAAGCCACATTTCCAGCTTGTGGCAGCTTGCATCTGGAAGAACTCCGGTTCCGTTCGGGATTGTAGGTGGCCGAGGCCAGCTGCCCGGCAGAGGGAGTTGGGCGCAAAGGATGTCCTGTTTCCAGGGGTAAGTAAAGTCAGCTGCCCAGGTGCCTGATGTCAGTTTTTAGGAGGCCTTTGGCCCTCCATGGGAAGCCAGGCTTCCTGCTTCAGGCAGCTTGCATCTGGAAGAAATCCTGTTCCGTTCGGGATTGTAGGTGGCCTGAGGTGGGTGCCCGGATGAGGGAGTTAGACACAAAGGATGGGCTGTTTCCAGTGGTAAGTAAAGTCAGCTGCCCACGTGCCTGATGTCAGTTTGCAGGTGGCTATTGGTCCTCCATGGAAAGCCAGGCTTCCAGCTTGTGGCAGCTTGCATCGGGAAGTAATCCTGATCTGTTCGGGATTGCAGGTGGCCGAGGCCTGGTGCCCGGCAGAGGAAGTTGGGCACAAAGGATGGCCTGTATCCAGGGGTAAGTAAAGTCAGCTGCCCAGGTGCCTGATGTCAGTTTGTAGGAGGCCTTTGGTCCTCCATGGGAAACCAGTCTTTCAGCTTGTGGCAGCTTGCATCTGGAAGAAATCCTGTTCCATTCGGGATTGTAGGTGGCCGAGGCCAGGTGCCCGGCAGAGGGAGTTGGGCACATAGGATGGCCTTTTTCCAGGGGTAAGTAAAGTCAGCTAGCCAGGTGCCTGATGTCAGTTTGTAGGCGGCCTTTGGCCCTCCAAGTGAAGCCTCGTTTCCAGCTTGTGGCAGCTTGCATCTGGAAGAACTCCGGTTCCGTTCGGGATTGTAGGTGGCCGAGGCCAAATGCCCGGCAGAGGGATTTGGGCACAAAGGATGGCCTGTTTCCACGGATAAGTAAAGTCAGCTGCTCAGGTGCCTGATGTCAGTTTGTAGGAGGCCTTTGGCCCTCCATAGGAAGCCAGGCTTCCTGCTTGTGGCAGCTTGCATCTGGAAGAAATCCTGTTCCGTTCGGGATTGTAGGTGGCCAAGGCCTGGTGCCCGGCAGAGGGAGTTGGGCACAAAGGATGGACTCTTTCCAGGGGTAAGTAAAGTCAGCTGCCCAGGTGCCTGATGTCAGTTTGTAGGAGGCCTTTGGCCCTCCATGGGAAGCCAGGCTTCCAGTTTGTGGCAGCTTGCATCTGGAACAAATCCTGTTCCGTTCTGGATTGTAGGTGGCCGAGGCCAGTTGCCGGGCTGAGGGAGTTGGGCACAAAGGATGGCCTGTTTCCTGGGGTAAGTAAAGTCAGCTGCCCAGGTGCCTGATGTCAGTTTCTAGGAGGCCTTTGGCCCTCCATGGGAAGCCAGGCTTCCTGCTTGTGGCAGCTTGCATCTGGAAGAAATCCTGTTTTGTTCGGGATTGTAGGAGTCCGGAGCTGGGTGCCCGGCTGAGGGAGTTGGACACAAAGGATGGCCTGTTTCCAGGGGTAAGTAAAGTCAGCTGCCCAGGTGCCTGATGTCAGTTTGTAGGAGGCCTTTGGTTCTGCATAGGAAGCCAGGCTTCCTGCTTGTGGCAGCTTGCATCTGGAAGAAATCCTGTTCCGTTCGGGATTGTAGGTGGCCAAGGCCTGGTGCCCGGCAGAGGGAGTTGGGCACAAATGATGGCCTGTTTCCAGGGGTAAGTAAAGTCAGCTCCCCAGGTGCCTGATGTCAGTTTGTAGGAGGCCTTTGGCCCTCCATGGGAAGCCAGGCTTCCAGTTTGTGGCAGCTTGCATCTGGAAGAAATCCTGTTCCGTTCGGGATTGTAGGTGGCCGAGGCCTGTTGCCCGACAGAGGGAGTTGGGCACAAAGGATGGCCTGTTTCCAGGGGTAAGTAAAGTCAGCTGCCCAGGTGCCTGATGTCAGTTTGTAGGAGGCCTTTGGCCCTCCAAGTGAAGCCACGTTTCCAGTTTGTGGCAGCTTGCATCTGGAAGAACTCCTGTTCCGTTCGGGATTGTAGGTGGCCGAAGCTGGGGGACCGGCAGAGGGAGTTGGGCACAAAGGATGGCCTGTTTCCAGAGGTAAGGAAAGTCAGCTGCCCAGGTGCCTGATGTCAGTTTGTAGGAGGCCTTTGGCCCTCCAAGGGAAGCTAGTCTTTATGTTCAAGGCAGCTTGCATCGGGAAGAAATCCTGTTCCGTTCGGGATTGTAGGTGGACGGAGCTGGGTGCCCAGCTGACGGAGTTGGGCACAAAGGATGGCCTGATTCCAGGGGTAAGTAAAGTCAGCTGCCCAGGTGCCTGATGTCAGTTTGTAGGAGGCCTTTGGCCCTCCAAGGGAAGCAAGTCTTCCTGTTCAAGGCAGCTTGCATCTGGAAGAAATCCTGTTCCGTTCGGGATTGTAGGTGGCCGGAGCTGGGTGCCCGGATGAGGGAGTTGGTCACAAAGGATGGGCTGTTTCCAGGGGTAAGTAAAGTCAGCTGCCCAGGTGCCTGATGTCAGTTTGCAGGTGGCTATTGTTCCTCCATGGAAAGCCAGGCTTCCAGCTTGTGGCAGCTTGCATCGGGAAGAAATGCTGTTCCGTTCGGGATTGTAGGTGGCCGAGGCCAGGTGCCCGGCAGAGGGAGTTGGGCACAAACGATGTCCTGTTTAGAGGGATAAGTAAAGTCAGCTGCCCAGGTGTTTGATGTCAGTTTGTAGGAGGCCTTTGGCCCTCCATGGGAAGCCAGGTTTCCTGCTTGTGGCAGCTTGCATCTGGAAGAAATCCTGTTCCGTTCGGGATTGTAGGTGGCCGGAGCTGGGTGCCCGGATGAGGGAGTTGGACACAAAGGATGGGCTGTTTCCAGGGGTAAGTAAAGTCAGCTGCCCAGGTGCCTGATGTCAGTTTGCAGGTGGCTATTGGTCCTCCATGGAAAGCCAGGCTTCCAGCTTGTGGCAGCTTGCATCGGGAAGTAATCCTGATCTGTTCGGGATTGCAGGTGGCCGAGGCCTGGTGCCCGGCAGAGGGAGTTGGGCACAAAGGATGTCCTGTTTAGAGGGGTAAGTAAAGTCAGCTGCCCAGGTGCCTGATGTCAGTTTGTAGGAGGCCTTTTGTCCTCCATGGGAAACCAGTCTTTCAGCTTGTGGCAGCTTGCATCTGGAAGAAATCCTGTTCCGTTCGGGATTGTAGGTGGCCGAGGCCAGGGGCCCGCCAGAGGGAGTTGGGCACAAAGGATGGGCTGTTTCCAGGGGTAAGTAAAGTCAGCTGCCCAGGTGCCTGATGTCAGTTTGTAGGCGGCCTTTGGCCCTCCAAGTGAAGCCACGTTTCCAGCTTGTGGCAGCTTGCATCTGGAAGAACTCCGGTTCCGTTCGGGATTGTAGGTGGCCGAGGCCAAATGCCCGGCAGAGGGAGTTGGGCACAAAGGATGGCCTGTTTCCAGGGATAAGTCAGCTGCCCAGGTGCCTGATGTCAGTTTGTAGGCGGCCATTGGCCCTCCATAGGAAGCCAGGCTTCCTGCTTGTGGCAGCTTGCATCTGGAAAAAATCCTGTTCCGTTCGGGATTGTAGGTGGCCAAGGCCTGGTGCCCGGCAGAGGGAGTTGGGCACAAAGGATGGCCTGTTTCCACGGGTAAGTAAAGTCAGCTGCCCACGTGCCTGATGTCAGTTTGTAGGAGGCCTTTGGCCCTCCATGGGAAGCCAGGCTTCCTGCTTGTGGCAGCTTGCATCTGGAAGAAATCCTGTTCTGTTCGGGATTGTAGGTGGCCGAGGCCAGGTGCCCAGCAGAGGGAGTTGGGCACAAATGATGGCCTGTTTCATGAGGAAAGTAAAGTGAGCTGCCCAAATGCCTGATTTCAGTTTGTAGGAGGCCTTTGGCCCTCCAAGGGAAGCTAGTCTTCCTGTTCAAGGCAGCTTGCATCTGGAAGAAATCCTGTTCCGTTCGGGATTGTAGGTGGCCGAGCCCAGTTGCCCGGCTGAGAGAGTTGGGCACAAATAATGTCATGTTTCTTTAGGAAAGTAAAGTCAGCTGCCCAGGTGCCTGATGTCAGTTTGTAGGAGGCCTTTGGCCCTCCAAGTGAAGCCACATTTCCAGCTTGTGGCAGCTTGCATCTGGAAGAACTCCGGTTCCGTTCGGGATTGTAGGTGGCCGAGGCCACCTGCCCGGCAGAGGGAGTTGGGCACAAAGGATGTCCTGTTTCCAGGGGTAAGTAAAGTCCGCTGCCCAGGTGCCTGATGTCAGTTTTTAGGAGGCCTTTGGCCCTCCATGGGAAGCCAGGCTTCCTGGTTCAGGCAGCTTGCATCTGGAAGAAATCCTGTTCCGTTCGGGATTGTAGGTGGCCTGAGGTGGGTGCCCGGATGAGGGAGTTGGACACAAAGGATGGGCTGTTTCCAGTGGTAAGTAAAGTCAGCTGCCCAGGTGCCTGATGTCAGTTTGCAGGTGGCTATTGGTCCTCCATGGAAAGCCAGGCTTCCAGCTTGTGGCAGCTTGCATCATGAAGTAATCCTGATCTGTTCGGGATTGCAGGTGGCCGAGGCCTGGTGCCCGGCAGAGGAAGTTGGGCACAAAGGATGGCCTGTATCCAGGGGTAAGTAAAGTCAGCTGCCCAGGTGCCTGATGTCAGTTTGTAGGAGGCCTTTGGTCCTCCATGGGAAACCAGTCTTTCAGCTTCTGGCAGCTTGCATCTGGAAGAAATCCTGTTCCGTTCGGGATTGTAGGTGGCCGAGGCCAGGTGCCCGGCAGAGGGAGTTGGGCACAAAGGATGGCCTTTTTCCAGGGGTAAGTAAAGTCAGCTAGCCAGGTGCCTGATGTCAGTTTGTAGGCGGCCTTTGGCCCTCCAAGGGAAGCCACGTTTCCAGCTTGTGGCAGCTTGCATCTGGAAGAACTCCGGTTCCGTTCGGGATTGTAGGTGGCCGAGGCCAAATGCCCGGCAGAGGGAGTTGGGCACAAAGGATGGCCTGTTTCCAGGGATAAGTAAAGTCAGCTGCTCAGGTGCCTGATGTCAGTTTGTAGGAGGCCTTTGGCCCTCCATAGGAAGCCAGGCTTCCTGCTTGTGGCAGCTTGCATCTGGAAGAAATCCTGTTCCGTTCGGGATTGTAGGTGGCCAAGGCCTGGTGCCCGGCAGAGGGAGTTGGGCACAAAGGATGGACTCTTTCCAGGGGTAAGTAAAGTCAGCTGCCCAGGTGCCTGATGTCAGTTTGTAGGAGGCCTTTGGCCCTCCAAGGGAAGCTAGTCTTTATGTTCAAGGCAGCTTGCATCGGGAAGAAATCCTGTTCCGTTCGGGATTGTAGGTGGCCGGAGCTGGGTGCCCAGCTGAGGGAGTTGGGCACAAAGGATGGGCTGTTTCCAGGGGTAAGTAAAGTCAGCTGCCCAGGTGCCTGATGTCAGTTTGTAGGAGGCCTTTGGTCCTCCACGGGAAACCAGTCTTCCAGCTTGTGGCAGCTTGCATCTGGAAGAAATCCTGTTCCGTTCGGGATTGTAGGTGGCCGAGGCCGGGTGCCCGGCAGAGGGAGTTGGGCACAAACGATGTCCTGTTTAGAGCGATAAGTAAAGTCAGCTGCCCACGTGCCTGATGTCAGTTTGTAGGAGGCCTTTGGCCCTCCATGGGAAGCCAGGCTTCCTGCTTGTGGCAGCTTGCATCTGGAAGAAATGCTGTTCCGTTCGGGATTGTCGGAGTCCAGAGCTGGGTGCCCGGCTGAGGGAGTTGGACACAAAGGTTGGGCTGTTTCCAGGGGTAAGTAAAGTCAGCTGCCCAGGTGTTTGATGTCAGTTTGTAGGAGGCCTTTGGCCCTCCATGGGAAGCCAGGTTTCCTGCTTGTGGAAGCTTGCATCTGGAAGAAATCCTGTTCCGTTCGGGATTGTAGGTGGCCGGAGCTGGGTGCCCGGATGAGGGAGTTGGGCACAAAGGATGGGCTGTTTCCAGGGGTAAGTAAAGTCAGCTGCCCAGGTGCCTGATGTCAGTTTGCAGGTGGCTATTGGTCCTCCATGGAAAGCCAGGCTTCCAGCTTGTGGCAGCTTGCATCGGGAAGTAATCCTGATCTGTTCGGGATTGCAGGTGGCCGAGGCCTGGTGCCCCGCAAAGGGAGTTGGGCACAAAGGATGGCCTGTATCCAGGGGTAAGTAAAGTCAGCTGCCCAGGTGCCTGATGTCAGTTTGTAGGAGGCCTTTGGTCCTCCATGGGAAACCAGTCTTTCAGCTTGTGGCAGCTTGCATCTGGAAGAAATCCTGTTCCGTTCGGGATTGTAGGTGGCCGAGGCCAGGTGCCCGCCAGAGGGAGTTGGGCACAAAGGATGGCCTGTTTCCAGGGGTAAGTAAAGTCAGCTGCCCAGGTGCCTGATGTCAGTTTGTAGGCGGCCATTGGCCCTCCATAGGAAGCCAGGCTTCCTGCTTGTGGCAGCTTGCATCTGGAAGAAATCCTGTTCCGTTCGGGATTGTAGGTGGCCAAGGCCTGGTGCCCGGCAGAGGGAGTTGGGCACAAAGGATGGCCTGTTTCCACGGGTAAGTAAAGTCAGCTGCCCACGTGCCTGATGTCAGTTTGTAGGAGGCCTTTGGCCCTCCATGGGAAGCCAGGTTTCCTGCTTGTGGCAGCTTGCATCTGGAAGAAATCCTGTTCCGTTCGGGATTGTAGGTGGCCGGAGCTGGGTGCCCGGATGAGGGAGTTGGACACAAAGGATGGGCTGTTTCCAGGGGTAAGTAAAGTCAGCTGCCCAGGTGCCTGATGTCAGTTTGCAGGTGGCTATTGGTCCTCCATGGAAAGCCAGGCTTCCAGCTTGTGGCAGCTTGCATCGGGAAGTAATCCTGATCTGTTCGGGATTGCAGGTGGCCGAGGCCTGGTGCCCGGCAGAGGGAGTTGGGCACAAAGGATGGCCTGTATCCAGGGGTAAGTAAAGTCAGCTGCCCAGGTGCCTGATGTCAGTTTGTAGGCGGCCATTGGCCCTCCAAGTGAAGCCACGTTTCCAGCTTGTGGCAGCTTGCATCTGGAAGAACTCCGGTTCCGTTCGGGATTGTAGGTGGCCGAGGCCAAATGCCCGGCAGAGGGAGTTGGGCACAAAGGATGGCCTGTTTCCAGGGATAAGTCAGCTGCCCAGGTGCCTGATGTCAGTTTGTAGGCGGCCATTGGCCCTCCATAGGAAGCCAGGCTTCCTGCTTGTGGCAGCTTGCATCTGGAAGAAATCCTGTTCCGTTCGGGATTGTAGGTGGCCAAGGCCTGGTGCCCGGCAGAGGGAGTTGGGCACAAAGGATGGCCTGTTTCCACGGGTAAGTAAAGTCAGCTGCCCACGTGCCTGATGTCAGTTTGTAGGAGGCCTTTGGCCCTCCATGGGAAGCCAGGTTTCCTGCTTGTGGCAGCTTGCATCTGGAAGAAATCCTGTTCCGTTCGGGATTGTAGGTGGCCAAGGCCTGGTGCCCGGCAGTGGGAGTTGGGCACAAATGATGGCCTGTTTCCTGGGGTAAGTAAAGTCAGCTGCCCAGGTGCCTGATGTAAGTTTGTAGGAGGCCTTTGGCCCTCCATGGGAAGCCAGGCTTCCAGTTTGTGGCAGCTTGCATCTGGAACAAATCCTGTTCCGTTCTGGATTGTAGGTGGCCGAGGCCAGTTGCCGGGCTGAGGGAGTTGGGCACAAAGGATGGCCTGTTTCCTGGGGTAAGTAAAGTCAGCTGCCCAGGTGCCTGATGTCAGTTTCTAGGAGGCCTTTGGCCCTCCATGGGAAGCCAGGCTTCCTGCTTGTGGCAGCTTGCATCTGGAAGAAATCCTGTTTTGTTCGGGATTGTAGGAGTCCGGAGCTGGGTGCCCGGCTGAGGAAGTTGGACACAAAGGATGGCCTGTTTCCAGGGGTAAGTAAAGTCAGCTGCCCAGGTGCCTGATGTCAGTTTGTAGGAGGCCTTTGGCCCTGCATAGGAAGCCAGGCTTCCTGCTTGTGGCAGCTTGCATCTGGAAGAAATCCTGTTCCGTTCGGGATTGTAGGTGGCCAAGGCCTGGTGCCCGGCAGAGGGAGTTGGGCACAAATGATGGCCTGTTTCCAGGGGTAAGTAAAGTCAGCTCCCCAGGTGCCTGATGTCAGTTTGTAGGAGGCCTTTGGCCCTCCATGGGAAGCCAGGCTTCCAGTTTGTGGCAGCTTGCATCTGGAAGAAATCCTGTTCCGTTCGGGATTGTAGGTGGCCGAGGCCAGGTGCCCAGCAGAGGGAGTTGGGCACAAATGATGGCCTGTTTCATGAGGAAAGAAAAGTCAGCTGCCCAGGTGCCTGATGTCAGTTTGTAGGAGGCCTTTGGTCCTCCATGGAAAGCCACGCTTCCAGCTTGTGGCTGCATGCATCTGGAAGAAATCCTGTTCCGTTCGGGATTGTAGGTTGCCGAGGCCTGGTGCCCGACAGAGGGAGTTGGGCACAAAGGATGGCCTGTTTCCAGGGGTAAGTAAAGTCAGCTGCCCAGGTGCCTGATGTCAGTTTGTAGGAGGCCTTTGGCCCTCCAAGTGAAGCCACGTTTCCAGTTTGTGGCAGCTTGCATCTGGAAGACCTCTTGTTCCGTTCGGGATTGTAGGTGGCCGAAGCTGGGGGACCGGCAGAAGGAGTTGGGCACAAAGGATGGGCTGTTTCCAGGGGTAAGTAAAGTCAGCTGCCCAGGTGCCTGATGTCAGTTTGCAGGTGGCTATTGGCCCTCCATGGGAAGCCAGGCTTCCAGCTTGTGGCAGCTTGCATCGGGAAGTAATCCTGATCTGTTCGGTATTGCAGGTGGCCGAGGCCTGGTGCCTGGCAGAGGGAGTTGGGCACAAAGAATGGCCTGTATCCAGGAGTAAGTAAAGTCAGCTGCCCAGGTGCCTGATGTCAGTTTGTAGGAGGCCTTTGGTCCTCCATGGGAAACCAGTCTTTCAGCTTGTGGCAACTTGCATCTGGAAGAAATCCTGTTCCGTTCGGGATTGTAGGTGGCCGAGGCCAGGTGCCCGGCAGAGGGAGTTGGGCACAAAGGATGGGCTGTTTCCAGGGGTAAGTAAAGTCAGCTGCCCAGTTTCCTGATGTCAGTTTGTAGGCGGCCTTTGGCCCTCCAAGTGAAGCCACGTTTCCAGCTTGTGGCAGCTTGCATCTGGAAGAACTCCGGTTCCGTTCGGGATTGTAGGTGGCCGAGGCCAAATGCCCGGCAGAGGGAGTTGGGCACAAAGGATGGCCTGTTTCCAGGGATAAGTCAGCTGCCCAGGTGCCTGATGTCAGTTTGTAGGCGGCCATTGGCCCTCCATAGGAAGCCAGGCTTCCTGCTTGTGGCAGCTTGCATCTGGAAGAAATCCTGTTCCGTTCGGGATTGTAGGTGGCCAAGGCCTGGTGCCCGGCAGAGGGAGTTGGGCACAAAGGATGGCCTGTTTCCAGGGGTAAGTAAAGTCAGCTGCCCAGGTGCCTGATGTCAGTTTGTAGGAGGCCTTTGGCCCTCCATGGGAAGCCAGGCTTCCTGCTTGTGGCAGCTTGCATCTGGAAGAAATCCTGTTCCGTTCGGGATTGTAGGAGTCCAGAGCTGGGTGCCCGGCTGAGGGAGTTGGACACAAAGGATGGGCTGTTTCCAGGGGTAAGTAAAGTCAGCTGCCCATGTGCCTGATGTCAGTTTGTAGGAGGCCTTTGGCCCTCCATGGGAAGCCAGGTTTCCTACTTGTGGCAGCTTGCATCTGGAAGAAATCCTGTTCCGTTCGGGATTGTAGGTGGCCAAGGCCTGGTGCCCGGCAGTGGGAGTTGGGCACAAATGATGGCCTGTTTCCTGGGGTAAGTAAAGTCAGCTGCCCAGGTGCCTGATGTAAGTTTGTAGGAGGCCTTTGGCCCTCCATGGGAAGCCAGGCTTCCAGTTTGTGGCAGCTTGCATCTGGAACAAATCCTGTTCTGTTCGGGATTGTAGGTGGCCGAGGCCAGTTGCCGGGCTGAGGGAGTTGGGCACAAAGGATGGCCTGTTTCCTGGGGTAAGTAAAGTCAGCTGCCCAGGTGCCTGATGTCAGTTTCTAGGAGGCCTTTGGCCCTCCATGGGAAGCCAGGCTTCCTGCTTGTGGCAGCTTGCATCTGGAAGAAATCCTGTTTTGTTCGGGATTGTAGGAGTCCGGAGCTGGGTGCCCGGCTGAGGGAGTTGGACACAAAGGATGGCCTGTTTCCAGGGGTAAGTAAAGTCAGCTGCCCAGGTGCCTGATGTCAGTTTGTAGGAGGCCTTTGGCCCTGCATAGGAAGCCAGGCTTCCTGCTTGTGGCAGCTTGCATCTGGAAGAAATCCTTTTCCGTTCGGGATTGTAGGTGGCCAAGGCCTGGTGCCCGGCAGAGGGAGTTGGGCACAAATGATGGCCTGTTTCCAGGGGTAAGTAAAGTCAGCTGCCCAGGTGCCTGATGTCAGTTTGTAGGAGGCCTTTGGCCCTCCATGGGAAGCCAGGCTTCCAGTTTGTGGCAGCTTGCATCTGGAAGAAATCCTGTTCCGTTCGGGATTGTAGGTGGCCGAGGCCTGGTGCCCGACAGAGGGAGTTGGGCACAAATGATGGCCTGTTTCCAGGGGTAAGTAAAGTCAGCTGCCCAGGTGCCTGATGTCAGTTTGTAGGAGGCCTTTGGCCCTCCAAGTGAAGCCACGTTTCCAGTTTGTGGCAGCTTGCATCTGGAAGAACTCCTGTTCCGTTCGGGATTGTAGGTGGCCGAAGCTGGGGGACCGGCAGAGGGAGTTGGGCACAAAGGATGGCCTGTTTCCAGAGGTAAGGAAAGTCAGCTGCCCAGGTGCCTGATGTCAGTTTGTAGGAGGCCTTTGGCCCTCCAAGGGAAGCTAGTCTTTATGTTCAAGGCAGCTTGCATCGGGAAGAAATCCTGTTCCGTTCGGGATTGTAGGTGGACGGAGCTGGGTGCCCAGCTGACGGAGTTGGGCACAAAGGATGGCCTGATTCCAGGGGTAAGTAAAGTCAGCTGCCCAGGTGCCTGATGTCAGTTTGTAGGAGGCCTTTGGCCCTCCAAGGGAAGCAAGTCTTCCTGTTCAAGGCAGCTTGCATCTGGAAGAAATCCTGTTCCGTTCGGGATTGTAGGTGGCCGGAGCTGGGTGCCCGGATGAGGGAGTTGGTCACAAAGGATGGGCTGTTTCCAGGGGTAAGTAAAGTCAGCTGCCCAGGTGCCTGATGTCAGTTTGCAGGTGGCTATTGTTCCTCCATGGAAAGCCAGGCTTCCAGCTTGTGGCAGCTTGCATCGGGAAGAAATGCTGTTCCGTTCGGGATTGTAGGTGGCCGAGGCCAGGTGCCCGGCAGAGGGAGTTGGGCACAAACGATGTCCTGTTTAGAGGGATAAGTAAAGTCAGCTGCCCACCTGCCTGATGTCAGTTTGTAGAAGGCCTTTGGCCCTCCATGGGAAGCCAGGCTTCCTGCTTGTGGCAGCTTGCATCTGGAAGAAATCCTGTTCCGTTCGGGATTGTAGGTGGCCGGAGCTGGGTGCCCGGATGAGGGAGTTGGGCACAAAGTATGGCCTGTTTCCAGGGGTAAGTAAAGTCAGCTGCCCAGGTGCCTGATGTCAGTTTGTAGGAGGCCTTTGGCCCTCCAAGGGAAGCTTGTCTTCCACTTTGTGGCAGCTTGCATCGGGAAGTAGTCCTGATCTGTTCGGGATTGCAGGTGGCCGAGGCCTGGTGCCCGGCAGAGGGAGTTGGGCACAAAGGATGGCCTGTATCCAGGGGTAAGTAAAGTCAGCTGCCCAGGTGCCTGATGTCAGTTTGTAGGAGGCCTTTGGTCCTCCATGGGAAACCAGTCTTTCAGCTTGTGGCAGCTTGCATCTGGAAGAAATCCTGTTCCGTTCGGGATTGTAGTTGGCCGAGGCCAGATGCCGGGAAGAGGGAGTTGGGCACAAATGATGGCCTGTTTCCAGGGGTAAGTAAAGTCAGCTGCCCAGGTGCCTGATGTCAGTTTGTAGGCGGCCTTTGGCCCTCCAAGTGAAGCCACGTTTCCTGCTTGTGGCAGCTTGCATCTGGAAGAACTCCGGTTCCGTTCGGGATTGTAGGTGGCCGAGGCCAAATGCCCGGCAGAGGGAGTTGGGCACAAATGATGGCCTGTTTCCAGGGATAAGTAAAGTCAGCTGCCCAGGTGCCTGATGTCAGTTTGTAGGAGGCCTTTGGCCCTCCAAGTGAAGCCAGGCTTCCTGCTTGTGGCAGCTTGCATCTGGAAGAAATCCTGTTCCGTTCGGGATTGTAGGTGGCCAAGGCCTGGGGCCCGGCAGAGGGAGTTGGGCACAAAGGATGGCCTGTTTCCAGGGGTAAGTAAAGTCAGCTGCCCAGGTGCCTGATGTCAGTTTGTAGGAGGCCTTTGGCCCTCCAAGGAAAGCTAGTCTTTATGTTCAAGGCAGCTTGCATCGGGAAGAAATCCTGTTCCGTTCGGGATTGTAGGTGGCCGGAGCTGGGTGCCCATCTGAGGGAGTTGGGCACAAAGGATGGGCTGTTTCCAGGGGTAAGTAAAGTCAGCTGCCCAGGTGCCTGATGTCAGTTTGTAGGAGGCCTTTGGTCCTCCACGGGAAACCAGTCTTCCAGCTTGTGGCAGCTTGCATCTGGAAGAAATCCTGTTCCGTTCGGGATTGTAGGTGGCCGAGGCCGAGTGCCCGGCAGAGGGAGTTGGGCACAAACGATGTCCTGTTTAGAGCGATAAGTAAAGTCAGCTGCCCACGTGCCTGATGTCAGTTTGTAGGAGGCCTTTGGCCCTCCATGGGAAGCCAGGCTTCCTGCTTGTGGCAGCTTGCATCTGGAAGAAATGCTGTTCCGTTCGGGATTGTCGGAGTCCAGAGCTGGGTGCCCGGCTGAGGGAGTTGGACACAAACGTTGGGCTGTTTCCAGGGGTAAGTAAAGTCATCTTCCCAGGTGTTTGATGTCAGTTTGTAGGAGGCCTTTGGCCCTCCATGGGAAGCCAGGTTTCCTGCTTGTGGCAGCTTGCATCTGGAAGAAATCCTGTTCCGTTCGGGATTGTAGGTGGCCGGAGCTGGGTGCCCGGATGAGGGAGTTGGACACAAAGGATGGGCTGTTTCCAGGGGTAAGTAAAGTCAGCTGCCCAGGTGCCTGATGTCAGCTTGCAGGTGGCTATTGGTCCTCCATGGAAAGCCAGGCTTCCAGCTTGTGGCAGCTTGCATCGGGAAGTAATCCTGATCAGTTCGGGATTGCAGGTGGCCGAGGCCTGGTGCCCGGCAGAGGGAGTTGGGCAAAAAGGATGGCCTGTATCCAGGGGTAAGTAAAGTCAGCTGCCCAGGTGCCTGATGTCAGTTTGTAGGAGGCCTTTGGCCCTCCAAGGAAAGCTAGTCTTTATGTTCAATGCAGCTTGCATCGGGAAGAAATCCTGTTCCGTTCGGGATTGTAGGTGGCCGGAGCTGGGTGCCGAGCTGAGGGAGTTGGGCACAAAGGATGGGCTGTTTCCAGGGGTAAGTAAAGTCAGCTGCCCAGGTGCCTGATGTCAGTTTGTAGGAGGCCTTTGGTCCTCCACGGGAAACCAGTCTTCCAGCTTGTGGCAGCTTGCATCTGGAAGAAATCCTGTTCCGTTCGGGATTGTAGGTGGCCGAGGCCGGGTGCCCGGCAGAGGGAGTTGGGCACAAACGATGTCCTGTTTAGAGCGATAAGTAAAGTCAGCTGCCCACGTGCCTGATGTCAGTTTGTAGGAGGCCTTTGGCCCTCCATGGGAAGCCAGGCTTCCTGCTTGTGGCAGCTTGCATCTGGAAGAAATGCTGTTCCGTTCGGGATTGTAGGTGGCCGGAGCTGGGTGCCCGGATGAGGGAGTTGGACACAAAGGTTGGGCTGTTTCCAGGGGTAAGTAAAGTCAGCTGCCCAGGTGTTTGATGTCAGTTTGTAGGAGGCCTTTGGCCCTCCATGGGAAGCCAGGTTTCCTGCTTGTGGCAACTTGCATCTGGAAGAAATCCTGTTCCGTTCGGGATTGTAGGTGGCCGAGGCCAGTTGCCGGGCTGAGGGAGTTGGGCACAAAGGATGGCCTGTTTCCTGGGGTAAGTAAAGTCAGCTGCCCAGGTGCCTGATGTCAGTTTCTAGGAGGCCTTTGGCCCTCCATGGGAAGCCAGGCTTCCTGCTTGTGGCAGCTTGCATCTGGAAGAAATCCTGTTTTGTTCGGGATTGTAGGAGTCCGGAGCTGGGTGCCCGGCTGAGGGAGTTGGACACAAAGGATGGCCTGTTTCCAGGGGTAAGTAAAGTCAGCTGCCCAGGTGCCTGATGTCAGTTTGTAGGAGGCCTTTGGCCCTGCATAGGAAGCCAGGCTTCCTGCTTGTGGCAGCTTGCATCTGGAAGAAATCCTTTTCCGTTCGGGATTGTAGGTGGCCAAGGCCTGGTGCCCGGCAGAGGGAGTTGGGCACAAATGATGGCCTGTTTCCAGGGGTAAGTAAAGTCAGCTGCCCAGGTGCCTGATGTCAGTTTGTAGGAGGCCTTTGGCCCTCCATGGGAAGCCAGGCTTCCAGTTTGTGGCAGCTTGCATCTGGAAGAAATCCTGTTCCGTTCGGGATTGTAGGTGGCCGAGGCCTGGTGCCCGACAGAGGGAGTTGGGCACAAATGATGGCCTGTTTCCAGGGGTAAGTAAAGTCAGCTGCCCAGGTGCCTGATGTCAGTTTGTAGGAGGCCTTTGGCCCTCCAAGTGAAGCCACGTTTCCAGTTTGTGGCAGCTTGCATCTGGAAGAACTCCTGTTCCGTTCGGGATTGTAGGTGGCCGAAGCTGGGGGACCGGCAGAGGGAGTTGGGCACAAAGGATGGCCTGTTTCCAGAGGTAAGGAAAGTCAGCTGCCCAGGTGCCTGATGTCAGTTTGTAGGAGGCCTTTGGCCCTCCAAGGGAAGCTAGTCTTTATGTTCAAGGCAGCTTGCATCGGGAAGAAATCCTGTTCCGTTCGGGATTGTAGGTGGACGGAGCTGGGTGCCCAGCTGACGGAGTTGGGCACAAAGGATGGCCTGATTCCAGGGGTAAGTAAAGTCAGCTGCCCAGGTGCCTGATGTCAGTTTGTAGGAGGCCTTTGGCCCTCCAAGGGAAGCAAGTCTTCCTGTTCAAGGCAGCTTGCATCTGGAAGAAATCCTGTTCCGTTCGGGATTGTAGGTGGCCGGAGCTGGGTGCCCGGATGAGGGAGTTGGTCACAAAGGATGGGCTGTTTCCAGGGGTAAGTAAAGTCAGCTGCCCAGGTGCCTGATGTCAGTTTGCAGGTGGCTATTGTTCCTCCATGGAAAGCCAGGCTTCCAGCTTGTGGCAGCTTGCATCGGGAAGAAATGCTGTTCCGTTCGGGATTGTAGGTGGCCGAGGCCAGGTGCCCGGCAGAGGGAGTTGGGCACAAACGATGTCCTGTTTAGAGGGATAAGTAAAGTCAGCTGCCCACCTGCCTGATGTCAGTTTGTAGAAGGCCTTTGGCCCTCCATGGGAAGCCAGGCTTCCTGCTTGTGGCAGCTTGCATCTGGAAGAAATCCTGTTCCGTTCGGGATTGTAGGTGGCCGGAGCTGGGTGCCCGGATGAGGGAGTTGGGCACAAAGTATGGCCTGTTTCCAGGGGTAAGTAAAGTCAGCTGCCCAGGTGCCTGATGTCAGTTTGTAGGAGGCCTTTGGCCCTCCAAGGGAAGCTTGTCTTCCACTTTGTGGCAGCTTGCATCGGGAAGTAGTCCTGATCTGTTCGGGATTGCAGGTGGCCGAGGCCTGGTGCCCGGCAGAGGGAGTTGGGCACAAAGGATGGCCTGTATCCAGGGGTAAGTAAAGTCAGCTGCCCAGGTGCCTGATGTCAGTTTGTAGGAGGCCTTTGGTCCTCCATGGGAAACCAGTCTTTCAGCTTGTGGCAGCTTGCATCTGGAAGAAATCCTGTTCCGTTCGGGATTGTAGTTGGCCGAGGCCAGGTGCCGGGAAGAGGGAGTTGGGCACAAATGATGGCCTGTTTCCAGGGGTAAGTAAAGTCAGCTGCCCAGGTGCCTGATGTCAGTTTGTAGGCGGCCTTTGGCCCTCCAAGTGAAGCCACGTTTCCTGCTTGTGGCAGCTTGCATCTGGAAGAACTCCGGTTCCGTTCGGGATTGTAGGTGGCCGAGGCCAAATGCCCGGCAGAGGGAGTTGGGCACAAATGATGGCCTGTTTCCAGGGATAAGTAAAGTCAGCTGCCCAGGTGCCTGATGTCAGTTTGTAGGAGGCCTTTGGCCCTCCAAGTGAAGCCAGGCTTCCTGCTTGTGGCAGCTTGCATCTGGAAGAAATCCTGTTCCGTTCGGGATTGTAGGTGGCCAAGGCCTGGGGCCCGGCAGAGGGAGTTGGGCACAAAGGATGGCCTGTTTCCAGGGGTAAGTAAAGTCAGCTGCCCAGGTGCCTGATGTCAGTTTGTAGGAGGCCTTTGGCCCTCCAAGGAAAGCTAGTCTTTATGTTCAAGGCAGCTTGCATCGGGAAGAAATCCTGTTCCGTTCGGGATTGTAGGTGGCCGGAGCTGGGTGCCCATCTGAGGGAGTTGGGCACAAAGGATGGGCTGTTTCCAGGGGTAAGTAAAGTCAGCTGCCCAGGTGCCTGATGTCAGTTTGTAGGAGGCCTTTGGTCCTCCACGGGAAACCAGTCTTCCAGCTTGTGGCAGCTTGCATCTGGAAGAAATCCTGTTCCGTTCGGGATTGTAGGTGGCCGAGGCCGAGTGCCCGGCAGAGGGAGTTGGGCACAAACGATGTCCTGTTTAGAGCGATAAGTAAAGTCAGCTGCCCACGTGCCTGATGTCAGTTTGTAGGAGGCCTTTGGCCCTCCATGGGAAGCCAGGCTTCCTGCTTGTGGCAGCTTGCATCTGGAAGAAATGCTGTTCCGTTCGGGATTGTCGGAGTCCAGAGCTGGGTGCCCGGCTGAGGGAGTTGGACACAAACGTTGGGCTGTTTCCAGGGGTAAGTAAAGTCATCTTCCCAGGTGTTTGATGTCAGTTTGTAGGAGGCCTTTGGCCCTCCATGGGAAGCCAGGTTTCCTGCTTGTGGCAGCTTGCATCTGGAAGAAATCCTGTTCCGTTCGGGATTGTAGGTGGCCGGAGCTGGGTGCCCGGATGAGGGAGTTGGACACAAAGGATGGGCTGTTTCCAGGGGTAAGTAAAGTCAGCTGCCCAGGTGCCTGATGTCAGCTTGCAGGTGGCTATTGGTCCTCCATGGAAAGCCAGGCTTCCAGCTTGTGGCAGCTTGCATCGGGAAGTAATCCTGATCAGTTCGGGATTGCAGGTGGCCGAGGCCTGGTGCCCGGCAGAGGGAGTTGGGCAAAAAGGATGGCCTGTATCCAGGGGTAAGTAAAGTCAGCTGCCCAGGTGCCTGATGTCAGTTTGTAGGAGGCCTTTGGCCCTCCAAGGAAAGCTAGTCTTTATGTTCAAGGCAGCTTGCATCGGGAAGAAATCCTGTTCCGTTCGGGATTGTAGGTGGCCGGAGCTGGGTGCCGAGCTGAGGGAGTTGGGCACAAAGGATGGGCTGTTTCCAGGGGTAAGTAAAGTCAGCTGCCCAGGTGCCTGATGTCAGTTTGTAGGAGGCCTTTGGTCCTCCACGGGAAACCAGTCTTCCAGCTTGTGGCAGCTTGCATCTGGAAGAAATCCTGTTCCGTTCGGGATTGTAGGTGGCCGAGGCCGGGTGCCCGGCAGAGGGAGTTGGGCACAAACGATGTCCTGTTTAGAGCGATAAGTAAAGTCAGCTGCCCACGTGCCTGATGTCAGTTTGTAGGAGGCCTTTGGCCCTCCATGGGAAGCCAGGCTTCCTGCTTGTGGCAGCTTGCATCTGGAAGAAATGCTGTTCCGTTCGGGATTGTAGGTGGCCGGAGCTGGGTGCCCGGATGAGGGAGTTGGACACAAAGGTTGGGCTGTTTCCAGGGGTAAGTAAAGTCAGCTGCCCAGGTGTTTGATGTCAGTTTGTAGGAGGCCTTTGGCCCTCCATGGGAAGCCAGGTTTCCTGCTTGTGGCAACTTGCATCTGGAAGAAATCCTGTTCCGTTCGGGATTGTAGGTGGCCGGAGCTGGGTGCCCGGATGAGGGAGTTGGACACAAAGGATGGGCTGTTTCCAGGGGTAAGTAAAGTCAGCTGCCCAGGTGCCTGATGTCAGTTTGCAGGTGGCTATCGGTCCTCCATGGAAAGCCAGGCTTCCAGCTTGTGGCAGCTTGCATCGGGAAGTAATCCTGATCTGTTCGGGATTGCAGGTGGCCGAGGCCTGGTGCCCGGCAGAGGGAGTTGGGCACAAAGGATGGCCTGTATCTAGGGGTAAGTAAAGTCAGCTGCCCAGGTGCCTGATGTCAGTTTGTAGGAGGCCTTTGGTCCTCCATGGGAAACCAGTCTTTCAGCTTGTGGCAGCTTGCATCTGGAAGAAATCCTGTTCCGTTCGGGATTGTAGGTGGCCGAGGCCAGGTGCCCGGCAGAGGGAGTTGGGCACAAAGGATGGGCTGTTTCCAGGGGTAAGTAAAGTCAGCTGCCCAGGTGCCTGATGTCAGTTTGTAGGCGGCCTTTGGCCCTCCAAGTGAAGCCACGTTTCCAGCTTGTGGCAGCTTGCATCTGGAAGAACTCCGGTTCCGTTCGGGATTGTAGGTGGCCGAGGCCAAATGCCCGGCAGAGGGAGTTGGGCTCAAAGGATGGCCTGTTTCCAGGGATAAGTCAGCTGCCCAGGTGCCTGATGTCAGTTTGTAGGAGGCCTTTAGCCCTCCAAGTGAAGCCAGGCTTCCTGCTTGTGGCAGCTTGCATCTGGAAGAAATCCTGTTCCGTTCGGGATTGTAGGTGGCCAAGGCCTGGTGCCCGGCAGAGGGAGTTGGGCACAAAGGATGGCCTGTTTCCACGGGTAAGTAAAGTCAGCTGCCCACGTGCCTGATGTCAGTTTGTAGGAGGCCTTTGGCCCTCCATGGGAAGCCAGGCTTCCTGCTTGTGGCAGCTTGCATCTGGAAGAAATCCTGTTCCGTTCGGGATTGTAGGAGTCCAGAGCTGGGTGCCCGGCTGAGGGAGTTGGACACAAATGATGGGCTGTTTCCAGGGGTAAGTAAAGTCAGCTGCCCAGGTGCCTGATGTCAGTTTGTAGGAGGCCTTTGGCCCTCCATGGGAAGCCAGGTTTCCTGCTTGTGGCAGCTTGCATCTGGAAGAAATCCTGTTCCGTTCGGGATTGTAGGTGGCCAAGGCCTGGTGCCCGGCAGTGGGAGTTGGGCACAAATGATGGCCTGTTTCCTGGGGTAAGTAAAGTCAGCTGCCCAGGTGCCTGATGTAAGTTTGTAGGAGGCCTTTGGCCCTCCATGGGAAGCCAGGCTTCCAGTTTGTGGCAGCTTGCATCTGGAACAAATCCTGTTCCGTTCTGGATTGTAGGTGGCCGTGGCCAGTTGCCGGGCTGAGGGAGTTGGGCACAAAGGATGGCCTGTTTCCTGGGGTAAGTAAAGTCAGCTGCCCAGGTGCCTGATGTCAGTTTCTAGGAGGCCTTTGGCCCTCCATGGGAAGCCAGGCTTCCTGCTTGTGGCAGCTTGCATCTGGAAGAAATCCTGTTTTGTTCAGGATTGTAGGAGTCCGGAGCTGGGTGCCCGGCTGAGGGAGTTGGACACAAAGGATGGCCTGTTTCCAGGGGTAAGTAAAGTCAGCTGCCCAGGTGCCTGATGTCAGTTTGTAGGAGGCCTTTGGCCCTGCATAGGAAGCCAGGCTTCCTGCTTGTGGCAGCTTGCATCTGGAAGAAATCCTGTTCCGTTCGGGATTGTAGGTGGCCAAGGCCTGGTGCCCGGCAGAGGGAGTTGGGCGCAAATGATGGCCTGTTTCCAGGGGTAAGTAAAGTCAGCTCCCCAGGTGCCTGATGTCAGTTTGTAGGAGGCCTTTGGCCCTCCATGGGAAGCCAGGCTTCCAGTTTGTGGCAGCTTGCATCTGGAAGAAATCCTGTTCCGTTCGGGATTGTAGGTGGCCGAGGCCAGGTGCCGGGAAGAGGGAGTTGGGCACAAATGATGGCCTGTTTCCAGGGATAAGTAAAGTCAGCTTCCCAGGTGCCTGATGTCAGTTTGTAGGAGGCCTTTGGCCCTCCAAGTGAAGCCAGGCTTCCTGCTTGTGGCAGCTTGCATCTGGAAGAAATCCTGTTCCGTTCGGGATTGTAGGTGGCCAAGGCCTGGGGCCCGGCAGAGGGAGTTGGGCACAAAGGATGGCCTGTTTCCAGGGGTAAGTAAAGTCAGCTGCCCAGGTGCCTGATGTCAGTTTGTAGGAGGTCTTTGGTCCTCCACGGGAAACCAGTCTTGCAGCTTGTGGCAGCTTGCATCTGGAAGAAATCCTGTTCCGTTCGGGATTGTAGGTGGCCGAGGCCGGGTGCCCGGCAGAGGGAGTTGGGCACAAACGATGTCCTGTTTAGAGCGATAAGTAAAGTCAGCTGCCCAGGTGCCTGATGTCAGTTTGTAGGAGGCCTTTGGCCCTCCATGGGAAGCCAGGCTTCCTGCTTGTGGCAGCTTGCATCTGGAAGAAATGCTGTTCCGTTCGGGATTGACGGAGTCCAGAGCTGGGTGCCCGGCTGAGGGAGTTGGACACAAAGGTTGGGCTGTTTCCAGGGGTAAGTAAAGTCAGCTGCCCAGGTGTTTGATGTCAGTTTGTAGGAGGCCTTTGGCCCTCCATGGGAAGCCAGGTTTCCTGCTTGTGGCAGCTTGCATCTGGAAGAAATCCTGTTCCGTTCGGGATTGTAGGTGGCCGGAGCTGGGTGCCCGGATGAGGGAGTTGGACACAAAGGATGGGCTGTTTCCAGGGGTAAGTAAAGTCAGCTGCCCAGGTGCCTGATGTCAGTTTGCAGGTGGCTATTGGTCCTCCATGGAAAGCCAGGCTTCCAGCTTGTGGCAGCTTGCATCGGGAAGTAATCCTGATCTGTTCGGGATTGCAGGTGGCCGAGGCCTGGTGCCCGGCAGAGGGAGTTGGGCACAAAGGATGGCCTGTATCCAGGGGTAAGTAAAGTCAGCTGCCCAGGTGCCTGATGTCAGTTTGTAGGAGGCCTTTGGTCCTCCATGGGAAACCAGTCTTTCAGCTTGTGGCAGCTTGCATCTGGAAGAAATCCTGTTCCGTTCGGGATTGTAGGTGGCCGAGGCCAGGTGCCCGGCAGAGGGAGTTGGGCACAAAGGATGGGCTGTTTCCAGGGGTAAGTAAAGTCAGCTGCCCAGGTGCCTGCTGTCAGTTTGTAGGCGGCCTTTGGCCCTCCAAGTGAAGCCACGTTTCCAGCTTGTGGCAGCTTGCATCTGGAAGAACTCCGGTTCCGTTCGGGATTGTAGGTGGCCGAGGCCAAATGCCCGGCAGAGGGAGTTGGGCACAAAGGATGGCCTGTTTCCAGGGATAAGTCAGCTGCCCAGGTGCCTGATGTAAGTTTGTAGGCGGCCATTGGCCCTCCATAGGAAGCCAGGCTTCCTGCTTGTGGCAGCTTGCATCTGGAAGCAATCCTGTTCCGTTCGGGATTGTAGGTGGCCAAGGCCTGGTGCCCGGCAGAGGGAGTTGAGCACAAAGGATGGCCTGTTTCCACGGGTAAGTAAAGTCAGCTGCCCACGTGCCTGATGTCAGTTTGTAGGAGGCCTTTGGCCCTCCATGGGAAGCCAGGCTTCCTGCTTGTGGCAGCTTGCATCTGGAAGAAATCCTGTTCCGTTCGGGATTGTAGGAGTCCAGAGCTGGGTGCCCGGCTGAGGGAGTTGGACACAAAGGATGGGCTGTTTCCAGGGGTAAGTAAAGTCAGCTGCCCAGGTGCCTGATGTCAGTTTGTAGGAGGCCTTTGGCCCTCCATGGGAAGCCAGGTTTCCTGCTTGTGGCAGCTTGCATCTGGAAGAAATCCTGTTCCGTTCGGGATTGTAGGTGGCCAAGGCCTGGTGCCCGGCAGTGGGAGTTGGGCACAAATGATGGCCTGTTTCCTGGGGTAAGTAAAGTCAGCTGCCCAGGTGCCTGATGTCAGTTTGTAGGAGGCCTTTGGCCCTCCATGGGAAGCCAGGCTTCCAGTTTGTGGCAGCTTGCATCTGGAACAAATCCTGTTCCGTTCGGGATTGTAGGTGGCCGAGGCCAGTTGCCGGGCTGAGGGAGTTGGGCACAAAGGATGGCCTGTTTCCTGGGGTAAGTAAAGTCAGCTGCCCAGGTGCCTGATGTCAGTTTCTAGGAGGCCTTTGGCCCTCCATGGGAAGCCAGGCTTCCTGCTTGTGGCAGCTTGCATCTGGAAGAAATCCTGTTTTGTTCGGGATTGTAGGAGTCCGGAGCTGGGTGCCCGGCTGAGGGAGTTGGACACAAAGGATGGCCTGTTTCCAGGGGTAAGTAAAGTCAGCTGCCCAGGTGCCTGATGTCAGTTTGTAGGAGGCCTTTGGCCCTGCATAGGAAGCCAGGCTTCCTGCTTGTGGCAGCTTGCATCTGGAAGAAATCCTGTTCCGTTCGGGATTGTAGGTGGCCAAGGCCTGGTGCCCGGCAGAGGGAGTTGGGCACAAATGATGGCCTGTTTCCAGGGGTAAGTAAAGTCAGCTGCCCAGGTGCCTGATGTCAGTTTGTAGGAGGCCTTTGGCCCTCCATGGGAAGCCAGGCTTCCAGTTTGTGGCAGCTTGCATCTGGAAGAAATCCTGTTCCGTTCGGGATTGTAGGTGGCCGAGGCCAGGTGCCCAGCAGAGGGAGTTGGGCACAAATGATGCCCTGTTTCATGAGGAAAGAAAAGTCAGCTGCCCAGGTGCCTGATGTCAGTTTGTAGGAGGCCTTTGGTCCTCCATGGAAAGCCACGCTTCCAGCTTGTGGCTGCATGCATCTGGAAGAAATCCTGTTCCGTTCGGGATTGTAGGTGGCCGAGGCCTGGTGCCCGACAGAGGGAGTTGGGCACAAAGGATGGCCTGTTTCCAGGGGTAAGTAATGTCAGCTGCCCAGGCGCCTGATGTCAGTTTGTAGGAGGCCTTTGGCCCTCCAAGTGAAGCCACGTTTCCAGTTTGTGGCAGCTTGCATCTGGAAGAACTCCTGTTCCGTTCGGGATTGTAGGTGGCCGAAGCTGGGGGACCGGCAGAGGGAGTTGGGCACAAAGGATGGCCTGTTTCCAGAGGTAAGGAAAGTCAGCTGCCCAGGTGCCTGATGTCAGTTTGTAGGAGGCCTTTGGCCCTCCAAGGGAAGCTAGTCTTTATGTTCAAGGCAGCTTGCATCGGGAAGAAATCCTGTTCCGTTCGGGATTGTAGGTGGACGGAGCTGGGTGCCCAGCTGACGGAGTTGGGCACAAAGGATGGCCTGATTCCAGGGGTAAGTAAAGTCAGCTGCCCAGGTGCCTGATGTCAGTTTGTAGGAGGCCTTTGGCCCTCCAAGGGAAGCAAGTCTTCCTGTTCAAGGCAGCTTGCATCTGGAAGAAATCCTGTTCCGTTCGGGATTGTAGGTGGCCGGAGCTGGGTGCTTGGATGAGGGAGTTGGTCACAAAGGATGGGCTGTTTCCAGGGGTAAGTAAAGTCAGCTGCCCAGGTGCCTGATGTCAGTTTGCAGGTGGCTATTGTTCCTCCATGGAAAGCCAGGCTTCCAGCTTGTGGCAGCTTGCATCGGGAAGTAATCCTGATCTGTTCGGTATTGCAGGTGGCCGAGGCCTGGTGCCCGGCAGAGGGAGTTGGGCACAAAGGATGGCCTGTATCCAGGGGTAAGTAAAGTCAGCTGCCCAGGTGCCTGATGTCAGTTTGTAGGAGGCCTTTGGTCCTCCATGGGAAACCAGTCTTTCAGCTTGTGGCAGCTTGCATCTGGAAGAAATCCTGTTCCGTTCGGGATTGTAGGTGGCAGAGGCCAGGTGCCCGGCAGAGGGAGTTGGGCACAAAGGATGGCCTGTTTCCAGGGGTAAGTAAAGTCAGCTGCCCAGGTGCCTGATGTCAGTTTGTAGGCGGCCTTTGGCCCTCCAAGAGAAGCCACGTTTCCAGCTTGTGGCAGCTTGCATCTGGAAGAAATCCTGTTCCGTTCGGGATTGTAGGTGGCCGGAGCTGGGTGCCCAGCTGAGGGAGTTGGGCACAAAGGATGGCCTGATTCCAGGGGTAAGTAAAGTCAGCTGCCCAGCTGCCTGATGTCAGTTTGTAGGAGGCCTTTGGCCCTCCAAGGGAAGCTAGTCTTCCAGCTTGTGGCAGCTTGCATCTGGAAGAAATGCTGTTCCGTTCGGGATTGTAGGTGGCCGAGGCCAGGTGCCCGGCAGAGGGAGTTGGGCACAAACGATGTCCTGTTTAGAGGGTTAAGTAAAGTCAGCTGCCCACGTGCCTGATGTCAGTTTGTAGAAGGCCTTTGGCCCTCCATGGGAAGCCAGGCTTCCTGCTTGTGGCAGCTTGCATCTGGAAGAAATCCTGTTCCGTTCGGGATTGTAGGTTGCCGGAGCTGGGTGCCCGGATGAGGGAGTTGGGCACAAAGGATGGCCTGTTTCCAGGGGTAAGTAAAGTCAGCTGCCCAGGTGCCTGATGTCAGTTTGTAGGAGGCCTTTGGCCCTCCAAGGGAAGCTTGTCTTCCACTTTGTGGCAGCTTGCATCGGGAAGTAGTCCTGATCTGTTCGAGATTGCAGGTGGCCGAGGCCTGGTGCCCGGCAGAGGGAGTTGGGCACAAAGGATGGCCTGTATCCTGGGGTAAGTAAAGTCAGCTTCCCAGGTGCCTGATGTCAGTTTGTAGGAGGCCTTTGGTCCTCCATGGGAAACCAGTCTTTCAGCTTGTGGCAGCTTGCATCTGGAAGAAATCCTGTTCCGTTCGGGATTGTAGTTGGCCGAGGCCAGGTGCCGGGAAGAGGGAGTTGGGCACAAAGGATGGCCTGTTTCCAGGGGTAAGTAAAGTCAGCTGCCCAGGTGCCTGATGTCAGTTTGTAGGCGGCCTTTGGCCCTCCAAGTGAAGCCACGTTTCCTGCTTGTGGCAGCTTGCATCTGGAAGAACTCCGGTTCCGTTCGGGATTGTAGGTGGCCGAGGCC
Source organism: Chamaea fasciata (assembly GCF_029207755.1). Taxonomy (NCBI): domain Eukaryota; kingdom Metazoa; phylum Chordata; class Aves; order Passeriformes; family Sylviidae; genus Chamaea; species Chamaea fasciata. The sequence continues at coordinate 88,736 of NW_027094193.1, forward strand.
AAATGCCCGGCAGAGGGAGTTGGGCACAAATGATGGCCTGTTTCCAGGGGTAAGTAAAGTCAGCTGCCCAGGTGCCTGATGTCAGTTTGTAGGAGGCCTTTGGCCCTCCAAGGAAAGCTAGTCTTTATGTTCAAGGAAGGTTGCATCAAGAAGAAATCCTGTTCCGTTCGGGATTGTAGGTGGCCGGAGCTGGGTGCCCAGCTGAGGGAGTTGGGCACAAAGGATGGGCTGTTTCCAGGGGTAAGTAAAGTCAGCTGCCCAGGTGCCTGATGTCAGTTTGTAGGAGGCCTTTGGTCCTCCACGGGAAACCAGTCTTCCAGCTTCTGGCAGCTTGCATCTGGAAGAAATCCTGTTCCGTTCGGGATTGTAGGTGGCCGAGGCCAGGTGCCCGGCAGAGGGAGTTGGGCACAAACGATGTCCTGTTTAGAGCGATAAGTAAAGTCAGCTGCCCACGTGCCTGATGTCAGTTTGTAGGAGGCCTTTGGCCCTCTAAGGGAAGCTAGTCTTCCTGTTCAAGGCAGCTTGCATCTGGAAGAAATCCTGTTCCGTTCGGGATTGTAGGTGGCCGAGCCCAGTTGCCCGGCTGAGAGAGTTGGGCACAAATAATGTCATGTTTCTTTAGGAAAGTAAAGTCAGCTGCCCAGGTGCCTGATGTCAGTTTGTAGGAGGCCTTTGGCCCTCCAAGTGAAGCCACATTTCCAGTTTGTGGCAGCTTGCATCTGGAAGAACTCCGGTTCCGTTCGGGATTGTAGGTGGCCGAGGCCAGCTGCCCGGCAGAGGGAGTTGGGCGCAAAGGATGTCCTGTTTCCAGGGGTAAGTAAAGTCAGCTGCCCAGGTGCCTGATGTCAGTTTTTAGGAGGCCTTTGGCCCTCCATGGGAGGCCAGGCTTCCTGCTTCAGGCAGCTTGCATCTGGAAGAAATCCTGTTCCGTTCGGGATTGTAGGTGGCCGGTGCTGGGTGCCCGGATGAGGGAGTTGGACACAAAGGATGGGCTGTTTCCAGCAGTAAGTAAAGTCAGCTGCCCAGGTGCCTGATGTCAGTTTGCAGGTGGCTATTGGTCCTCCATGGAAAGCCAGGCTTCCAGCTTGTGGCAGCTTGCATCGGGAAGTAGTCCTGATCTGTTCGGGATTGCAGGTGGCCGAGGCCTGGTGCCCGGCAGAGGACGTTGGGCACAAAGGATGGCCTGTATCCAGGGGTAAGTAAAGTCAGCTGCCCAGGTGCCTGATGTCAGTTTGTAGGAGGCCTTTGGTCCTCCATGGGAAACCAGTCTTTCAGCTTGTGGCAGCTTGCATCTGGAAGAAATCCTGTTCCGTTCGGGATTGTAGGTGGCCGAGGCCAGGTGCCCGGCAGAGGGAGTTGGGCACAAAGGATGTCCTGTTTCCAGGGGTAAGTAAAGTCAGCTGCCCAGGTGCCTGATGTCAGTTTGTAGGCGGCCTTTGGCCCTCCAAGTGAAGCCACGTTTCCAGCTTGTGGCAGCTTGCATCTGGAAGAACTCCGGTTCCGTTCGGGATTGTAGGTGGCCGAGGCCAAATGCCCGGCAGAGGGAGTTGGGCACAAAGGATGGCCTGTTTCCAGGGATATGTCAGCTGCCCAGGTGCCTGATGTCAGTTTGTAGGAGGCCTTTGGCCCTCCATAGGAAGCCAGGCTTCCTGCTTGTGGCAGCTTGCGTCTGGAAGAAATCCTGTTCCGTTCGGGATTGTAGGTGGCCAAGGCCTGGGGCCCGGCAGAGGGAGTTGGGCACAAAGGATGGCCTGTTTCCACGGGTAAGTAAAGTCAGCTGCCCTGGTGCCTGATGTCAGTTTGTAGGAGGCCTTTGGCCCTCCAAGGGAAGCAAGTCTTTATGTTCAAGGCAGCTTGCATCGGGAAGAAATCCTGTTCCGTTCGGGATTGTAGGTGGCCGAGGCCAGGTGCCCGGCAGAGGGAGTTGGGCACAAACGATGTCCTTTTTAGGGGGATAAGTAAAGTCAGCTGCCCACGTGCCTGATGTCAGTTTGTAGGAGGCCTTTGGCCCTCCATGGGAAGCCAGGCTTCCTGCTTGTGGCAGCTTGCATCTGGAAGAAATCCTGTTCCGTTCGGGATTGTAGGAGTCCAGAGCTGGGTGCCCGACTGAGGGAGTTGGACACAAAGGATGGGCTGTTTCCAGGGGTAAGTAAAGTCAGCTGCCCAGGTGCCTGATGTCAGTTTGTAGGAGGCCTTTGGCCCTCCATGGGAAGCCAGGTTTCCTGCTTGTGGCAGCTTGCATCTGGAAGAAATCCTGTTTTGTTCGGGAATGTAGGAGTCCGGAGCTGGGTGCCCGGCTGAGGGAGTTGGACACAAATGATGGGCTGTTTCTAGGGGTAAGTAAAGTCAGCTGCCCAGGTGCCTGATTTCAGTTTGTAGGAGGCTTTTGGCCCTCCAAGTGAAGCCAGATTTCCTGCTTGTGGCAGCTTGCATCTGGAAGAAATCCTGTTTCGTTCGGGATTGTAGGTGGCCAAGGCCTGGTGCCCGGCAGAGGGAGTTGGGCACAAATGTTGGCCTGTTTCCAGGGGTAAGTAAAGTCAGCTGCCCAGGTGCCTGATGTCAGTTTGTAGGAGGCCTTTGGCCCTCCATGGGAAGCCAGGCTTCCTGCTTGTGGCAGCTTGCATCTGGAAGAAATCCTGTTCTGTTCGGGATTGTAGGTGGCCGAGGCCAGGTGCCCAGCAGAGGGTGTTGGGCACAAATGATGGCCTGTTTCATGAGGAAAGTAAAGTGAGCTGCCCAAATGCCTGATTTCAGTTTGTAGGAGGCCTTTGGCCCTCCATAGGAAGCCAGGCTTCCTGCTTGTGGCAGCTTGCATCTGGAAGAAATCCTGTTCCGTTCGGGATTGTAGGTGGCCAAGGCCTGGTGCCCGGCAGAGGGAGTTGTGCACAAAGGATGGACTCTTTCCAGGGGTAAGTAAAGTCAGCTGCCCAGGTGCCTGATGTCAGTTTGTAGGAGGCCTTTGGCCCTCCAAGGGAAGCAAGTCTTCCTGTTCAAGGCAGCTTGCATCTGGAAGAAATCCTGTTCCGTTCGGGATTGTAGGTGGCGGGAGCTGGGTGCCCAGCTGAGGGAGTTGGGCACAAAGGATGGCCTGATTCCAGGGGTAAGTAAAGTCAGCTGCACAGGTGCCTGATGTCAGTTTGTAGGAGGCCTTTGGCCCTCCACGGGAAGCTAGTCTTCCAGCTTCTGGCAGCTTGCATCTGAAAGAAATGCTGTTCCGTTCGGGATTGTAGGTGGCCGAGGCCAGGTGCCCGGCAGAGGGAGTTGGGCACAAACGATGTCCTGTTTAGAGCGATAAGTAAAGTCAGCTGCCCACGTGCCTGATGTCAGTTTGTAGGAGGCCTTTGGCCCTCCATGGGAAGCCAGGCTTCCTGCTTGTGGCAGCTTGCATCTGGAAGAAATGCTGTTCCGTTCGGGATTGTCGGAGTCCAGAGCTGGGTGCCTGGCTGAGGGAGTTGGACACAAAGGTTGGGCTGTTTCCAGGGGTAAGTAAAGTCAGCTGCCCAGGTGTTTGATGTCAGTTTGTAGGAGGCCTTTGGCCCTCCATGGGAAGCCAGGTTTCCTGCTTGTGGCAGCTTGCATCTGGAAGAAATCCGGTTCCGTTCGGGATTGTAGGTGGCCGAGGTCAAATGCCCGGCAGAGGGAGTTGGGCACAAAGGATGGCCTGTTTCCAGGGATAAGTCAGCTGCCCAGGTGCCTGATGTCAGTTTGTAGGAGGCCTTTGGCCCTCCATAGGAAGCCAGGCTTCCTGCTTGTGGCAGCTTGCGTCTGGAAGAAATCCTGTTCCGTTCGGGATTGTAGGTGGCCAAGGCCTGGGGCCCGGCAGAGGGAGTTGGGCACAAAGGATGGCCTGTTTCCACGGGTAAGTAAAGTCAGCTGCCCAGGTGCCTGATGTCAGTTTGTAGGAGGCCTTTGGCCCTCCAAGGGAAGCAAGTCTTTATGTTCAAGGCAGCTTGCATCGGGAAGAAATCCTGTTCCGTTCGGGATTGTAGGTGGCCGAGGCCAGGTGCCCGGCAGAGGGAGTTGGGCACAAACGATGTCCTTCTTAGGGGGATAAGTAAAGTCAGCTGCCCACGTGCCTGATGTCAGTTTGTAGGAGGCCTTTGGCCCTCCATGGGAAGCCAGGCTTCCTGCTTGTGGCAGCTTGCATCTGGAAGAAATCCTGTTCCGTTCGGGATTGTAGGAGTCCAGATCTGGGTGCCCGGCTGAGGGAGTTGGACACAAAGGATGGGCTGTTTCCAGGGGTAAGTAAAGTCAGCTGCCCAGGTGCCTGATGTCAGTTTGTAGGAGGCCTTTGGCCCTCCATGGGAAGCTAGGTTTCCTGCTTGTGGCAGCTTGCATCTGGAAGAAATCCTGTTTTGTTCGGGATTGTAGGAGTCCGGAGCTCGGTGCCCGGCTGAGGGAGTTGGACACAAATGATGGGCTGTTTCTAGGCGTAAGTAATGTCAGCTGCCCAGGTGCCTGATGTCAGTTTGTAGGAGGCTTTTGGCCCTCCATGGGAAGCCAGATTTCCTGCTTGTGGCAGCTTGCATCTGGAAGAAATCCTGTTTCGTTCGGGATTGTAGGTGGCCAAGGCCTGGTGCCCGGCAGAGGGAGTTGGGCACAAATGTTGGCCTGTTTCCAGGGGTAAGTAAAGTCAGCTCCCCAGGTGCCTGATGTCAGTTTGTAGGAAGCCTTTGGCCCTCCATGGGAAGCCAGGCTTCCTGCTTGTGGCAGCTTGCATCTGGAAGAAATCCTGTTCTGTTCGGGATTGTAGGTGGCCGAGGCCAGGTGCCCAGCAGAGGGAGTTGGGCACAAATGATGGCCTGTTTCATGAGGAAAGTAAAGTGAGCTGCCAAAATGCCTGATTTCAGTTTGTAGGAGGCCTTTGGCCCTCCATAGGAAGCCAGGCTTCCTGCTTGTGGCAGCTTGCATCTGGAAGAAATCCTGTTCCGTTCGGGATTGTAGGTGGCCAAGGCCTGGTGCCCGGCAGAGGGAGTTGTGCACAAAGGATGGGCTGTTTCCAGGGGTAAGTAAAGTCAGCTGCCCAGGTGCCTGATGTCAGTTTGTAGGAGGCCTTTGGCCCTCCAAGGGAAGCAAGTCTTCCTGTTCAAGGCAGCTTGCATCTGGAAGAAATCCTGTTCCGTTCGGGATTGTAGGTGGCGGGAGCTGGGTGCCCAGCTGAGGGAGTTGGGCACAAAGGATGGCCTGATTCCAGGGGTAAGTAAAGTCAGCTGCACAGGTGCCTGATGTCAGTTTGTAGGAGGCCTTTGGCCCTCCACGGGAAGCTAGTCTTCCAGCTTCTGGCAGCTTGCATCTGAAAGAAATGCTGTTCCGTTCGGGATTGTAGGTGGCCGAGGCCAGGTGCCCGGCAGAGGGAGTTGGGCACAAACGATGTCCTGTTTAGAGCGATAAGTAAAGTCAGCTGCCCAGGTGCCTGATGTCAGTTTGTAGGAGGCCTTTGGCCCTCCATGGGAAGCCAGGCTTCCTGCTTGTGGCAGCTTGCATCTGGAAGAAATGCTGTTCCGTTCGGGATTGTCGGAGTCCAGAGCTGGGTGCCTGGCTGAGGGAGTTGGACACAAAGGTTGGGCTGTTTCCAGGGGTAAGTAAAGTCAGCTGCCCAGGTGTTTGATGTCAGTTTGTAGGAGGCCTTTGGCCCTCCATGGGAAGCCAGGTTTCCTGCTTGTGGCAGCTTGCATCTGGAAGAAATCCTGTTCCGTTCGGGATTGTAGGTGGCCGGAGCTGGGTGCCCGGATGAGGGAGTTGGACACAAAGGATGGGCTGTTTCCAGGGGTAAGTAAAGTCAGCTGCCCAGGTGCCTGATGTCAGTTTGCAGGTGGCTATTGGTCCTCCATGGAAAGCCAGGCTTCCAGCTTGTGGCAGCTTGCATCGGGAAGTAATCCTGATCTGTTCGGGATTGCAGGTGGCCGAGGCCTGGTGCCCGGCAGAGGGAGTTGGGCACAAAGGATGGCCTGTATCCAGGGGTAAGTAAAGTCAGCTGCCCAGGTGCCTGATGTCAGTTTGTAGGAGGCCTTTGGTCCTCCATGGGAAACCAGTCTTTCAGCTTGTGGCAGCTTGCATCTGGAAGAAATCCTGTTCCGTTCGGGATTGTAGGTGGCCGAGGCCAGGTGCCCGGCAGAGGGAGTTAGGCACAAAGGATGGGCTGTTTCCAGGGGTAAGTAAAGTCAGCTGCCCAGGTGCCTGATGTCAGTTTGTAGGCGGCCTTTAGCCCTCCAACTGAAGCCACATTTCCAGCTTGTGGCAGCTTGCATCTGGAAGAACTCCGGTTCCGTTCGGGATTGTAGGTGGCCGAGGCCAAATGCCCGGCAGAGGGAGTTGGGCACAAAGGATGGCCTGTTTCCAGGGATAAGTCAGCTGCCCAGGTGCCTGATGTCAGTTTGTAGGCGGCCATTGGCCCTCCATAGGAAGCCAGGCTTCCTGCTTGTGGCAGCTTGCATCTGGAAGAAATCCTGTTCCGTTCGGGATTGTAGGTGGCCAAGGCCTGGTGCCCGGCAGAGGGAGTTGGGCACAAAGGATGGCCTGTTTCCACGGGTAAGTAAAGTCAGCTGCCCACGTGCCTGATGTCAGTTTGTAGGAGGCCTTTGGCCCTCCATGGGAAGCCAGGCTTCCTGCTTGTGGCAGCTTGCATCTGGAAGAAATCCTGTTCCGTTCGGGATTGTAGGAGTCCAGAGCTGGGTGCCCGGCTGAGGGAGTTGGACACAAAGGATGGGCTGTTTCCAGGGGTAAGTAAAGTCAGCTGCCCAGGTGCCTGATGTCAGTTTGTAGGAGGCCTTTGGCCTTCCATGGGAAGCCAGGTTTCCTGCTTGTGGCAGCTTGCATCTGGAAGAAATCCTGTTCCGTTCGGGATTGTAGGTGGCCAAGGCCTGGTGCCCGGCAGTGGGAGTTGGGCACAAATGATGGCCTGTTTCCTGGGGTAAGTAAAGTCAGCTGCTCAGGTGCCTGATGTTAGTTTGTAGGAGGCCTTTGGCCCTCCATGGGAAGCCAGGCTTCCAGTTTGTGGCAGCTTGCATCTGGAACAAATCCTGTTCCGTTCTGGATTGTAGGTGGCCGAGGCCAGTTGCCGGGCTGAGGGAGTTGGGCACAAAGGATGGCCTGTTTCCTGGGGTAAGTAAAGTCAGCTGCCCAGGTGCCTGATGTCAGTTTCTAGGAGGCCTTTGGCCCTCCATGGGAAGCCAGGCTTCCTGCTTGTGGCAGCTTGCATCTGGAAGAAATCCTGTTTTGTTCGGGATTGTAGGAGTCCGGAGGTGGGTGCCCGGCTGAGGGAGTTGGACACAAAGGATGGACTATTTCCAGGGGTAAGTAAAGTCAGCTGCCCAGGTGCCTGATGTCAGTTTGTAGGAGGCCTTTGGCCCTCCAAGGAAAGCTAGTCTTTATGTTCAAGGCAGCTTGCATCGGGAAGAAATCCTGTTCCGTTCGGGATTGTAGGTGGCCGGAGCTGGGTGCCCAGCTGAGGGAGTTGGGCACAAAGGATGGGCTGTTTCCAGGGGTAAGTAAAGTCAGCTGCCCAGGTGCCTGATGTCAGTTTGTAGGAGGCCTTTGGTCCTCCACGGGAACCCAGTCTTCCAGCTTCTGGCAGCTTGCATGTGGAAGAAATCCTGTTCCATTCGGGATTGTAGGTGGCCGAGGCCAGGTGCCCGGCAGAGGGAGTTGGGCACAAATAATGTCATGTTTCTTTAGGAAAGTAAAGTCAGCTGCCCAGGTGCCTGATGTCAGTTTGTAGGAGGCCTTTGGCCCTCCAAGTGAAGCCACATTTCCAGCTTGTGGCAGCTTGCATTAGGAAGAACTCCGGTTCCGTTTGGGATTGTAGGTGGCCGAGGCCAGCTGCCCGGCAGAGGGAGTTGGGCGCAAAGGATGTCCTGTTTCCAGGGGTAAGTAAAGTCAGCTGCCCAGGTGCCTGATGTCAGTTTTAAGGAGGCCTTTGGCCCTCCATGGGAGGCCAGGCTTCCTGCTTCAGGCAGCTTGCATCTGGAAGAAATCCTGTTCCGTTCGGGATTGTAGGTGGCCGGAGCTGGGTGCCCGGATGAGGGAGTTGGACACAAAGGATGGGCTGTTTCCAGCAGTAAGTAAAGTCAGCTGCCCAGGTGCCTGATGTCAGTTTGCAGGTGGCTATTGGTCCTCCATGGAAAGCCAGGCTTCCAGCTTGTGGCAGCTTGCATCGGGAAGTAGTCCTGATCTGTTCGGGATTGCAGGTGGCCGAGGCCTGGTGCCCGGCAGAGGACGTTGGGCACAAAGGATGGCCTGTATCCAGGGGTAAGTAAAGTCAGCTGCCCAGGTGCCTGATGTCAGTTTGTAGGAGGCCTTTGGTCCTCCATGGGAAACCAGTCTTTCAGCTTGTGGCAGCTTGCATCTGGAAGAAATGCTGTTCCGTTCGGGATTGTAGGTGGCCGAGGCCAGGTGCCCGGCAGAGGGAGTTGGGCACAAAGGATGGCCTGTTTCCAGGGATAAGTCAGCTGCCCAGGTGCCTGATGTCAGTTTGTAGGAGGCCTTTGGCCCTCCATAGGAAGCCAGGCTTCCTGCTTGTGGCAGCTTGCGTCTGGAAGAAATCCTGTTCCGTTCGGGATTGTAGGTGGCCAAGGCCTGGTGCCCGGCAGAGGGAGTTGGGCACAAAGGATGGCCTGTTTCCACGGGTAAGTAAAGTCAGCTGCCCAGGTGCCTGATGTCAGTTTGTAGGAGGCCTTTGGCCCTCCATGGGAAGCCAGGCTTCCTGCTTGTGGCAGCTTGCATCTGGAAGAAATCCTGTTCCGTTCGGGATTGTAGGAGTCCAGAGCTGGGTGCCCGGCTGAGGGAGTTGGACACAAAGGATGGGCTGTTTCCAGGGGTAAGTAAAGTCAGCTGCCCAGGTGCCTGATGTCAGTTTGTAGGAGGCTTTTGGCCCTCCATGGGAAGCCAGATTTCCTGCTTGTGGCAGCTTGCATCTGGAAAAAATCCTGTTTCGTTCGGGATTGTAGGTGGCCAAGGCCTGGTGCCCGGCAGAGGGAGTTGGGCACAAATGTTGGCCTGTTTCCAGGGGTAAGTAAAGTCAGCTCCCCAGGTGCCTGATGTCAGTTTGTAGGAGGCCTTTGGCCCTCCATGGGAAGCCAGGCTTCCTGCTTGTGGCAGCTTGCATCTGGAAGAAATCCTGTTCTGTTCGGGATTGTAGGTGGCCGAGGCCAGGTGCCCAGCAGAGGGAGTTGGGCACAAATGATGGCCTGTTTCATGAGGAAAGTAAAGTGAGCTGCCCAAATGCCTGATTTCAGTTTGTAGGAGGCCTTTGGCCCTCCATAGGAAGCCAGGCTTCCTGCTTGTGGCAGCTTGCATCTGGAAGAAATCCTGTTCCGTTCGGGATTGTAGGTGGCCGGAGCTGGGTGCCCGGCAGAGGGAGTTGGGCACAAAGGATGGCCTGTATCCAGGGGTAAGTAAAGTCAGCTTCCCAGGTGCCTGATGTCAGTTTGTAGGAGGCCTTTGGCCCTCCAAGGGAAGCAAGTCTTCCTGTTCAAGGCAGCTTGCATCTGGAAGAAATCCTGTTCCGTTCGGGATTGTAGGTGGCGGGAGCTGTGTGCCCAGCTGAGGGAGTTGGGCACAAAGGATGGCCTGATTCCAGGGGTAAGTAAAGTCAGCTGCACAGGTGCCTGATGTCAGTTTGTAGGAGGCCTTTGGCCCTCCACGGGAAGCTAGTCTTCCAGCTTCTGGCAGCTTGCATCTGAAAGAAATGCTGTTCCGTTCGGGATTGTAGGTGGCCGAGGCCAGGTGCCCGGCAGAGGGAGTTGGGCACAAACGATGTCCTGTTTAGAGCGTTAAGTAAAGTCAGCTGCCCACGTGCCTGATGTCAGTTTGTAGGAGGCCTTTGGCCCTCCATGGGAAGCCAGGCTTCCTGCTTGTGGCAGCTTGCATCTGGAAGAAATGCTGTTCCGTTCGGGATTGTCGGAGTCCAGAGCTGGGTGCCTGGCTGAGGGAGTTGGACACAAAGGTTGGGCTGTTTCCAGGGGTAAGTAAAGTCAGCTGCCCAGGTGTTTGATGTCAGTTTGTAGGAGGCCTTTGGCCCTCCATGGGAAGCCAGGTTTCCTGCTTGTGGCAGCTTGCATCTGGAAGAAATCCTGTTCCGTTCGGGATTGTAGGTGGCCGGAGCTGGGTGCCCGGATGAGGGAGTTGGACACAAAGGATGGGCTGTTTCCAGGGGTAAGTAAAGTCAGCTGCCAAGGTGCCTGATGTCAGTTTGCAGGTGGCTATTGGTCCTCCATGGAAAGCCAGGCTTCCAGCTTGTGGCAGCTTGCATCGGGAAGTAATCCTGATCTGTTCGGGATTGCAGGTGGCCGAGGCCTGGTGCCCGGCAGAGGGAGTTGGGCACAAAGGATGGCCTGTATCCAGGGGTAAGTAAAGTCAGCTGCCCAGGTGCCTGATGTCAGTTTGTAGGAGGCCTTTGGTCCTCCATGGGAAACCAGTCTTTCAGCTTGTGGCAGCTTGCATCTGGAAGAAATCCTGTTCCGTTCGGGATTGTAGGTGGCCGAGGCCAGGTGCCCGGCAGAGGGAGTTGGGCACAAAGGATGGGCTGTTTCCAGGGGTAAGTAAAGTCAGCTGCCCAGGTGCCTGATGTCAGTTTGTAGGCGGCCTTTGGCCCTCCAACTGAAGCCACGTTTCCAGCTTGTGGCAGCTTGCATCTGGAAGAACTCCGGTTCCGTTCGGGATTGTAGGTGGCCGAGGCCAAATGCCCGGCAGAGGGAGTTGGGCACAAAGGATGGCCTGTTTCCAGGGATAAGTCAGCTGCCCAGGTGCCTGATGTCAGTTTGTAGGCGGCCATTGGCCCTCCATAGGAAGCCAGGCTTCCTGCTTGTGGCAGCTTGCATCTGGAAGAAATCCTGTTCCGTTCGGGATTGTAGGTGGCCAAGGCCTGGTGCCCGGCAGAGGGAGTTGGGCACAAAGGATGGCCTGTTTCCACGGGTAAGTAAAGTCAGCTGCCCACGTGCCTGATGTCAGTTTGTAGGAGGCCTTTGGCCCTCCATGGGAAGCCAGGCTTCCTGCTTGTGGCAGCTTGCATCTGGAAGAAATCCTGTTCCGTTCGGGATTGTAGGAGTCCAGAGCTGGGTGCCCGGCTGAGGGAGTTGGACACAAAGGATGGGCTGTTTCCAGGGGTAAGTAAAGTCAGCTGCCCAGGTGCCTGATGTCAGTTTGTAGGAGGCCTTTGGCCTTCCATGGGAAGCCAGGTTTCCTGCTTGTGGCAGCTTGCATCTGGAAGAAATCCTGCTCCGTTCGGGATTGTAGGTGGCCAAGGCCTGGTGCCCGGCAGTGGGAGTTGGGCACAAATGATGGCCTGTTTCCTGGGGTAAGTAAAGTCAGATGCTCAGGTGCCTGATGTTAGTTTGTAGGAGGCCTTTGGCCCTCCATGGGAAGCCAGGCTTCCAGTTTGTGGCAGCTTGCATCTGAACAAATCCTGTTCCGTTCTGGATTGTAGGTGGCCGAGGCCAGTTGCCGGGCTGAGGGAGTTGGGCACAAAGGATGGCCTGTTTCCTGGGGTAAGTAAAGTCAGCTGCCCAGGTGCCTGATGTCAGTTTCTAGGAGGCCTTTGGCCCTCCATGGGAAGCCAGGCTTCCTGCTTGTGGCAGCTTGCATCTGGAAGAAATCCTGTTTTGTTCGGGATTGTAGGAGTCCGGAGGTGGGTGCCCGGCTGAGGGAGTTGGACACAAAGGATGGCCTGTTTCCAGGGGTAAGTAAAGTCAGCTGCCCAGGTGCCTGATGTCAGTTTGTAAGAGGCCTTTGGCCCTCCAAGGAAAGCTAGTCTTTATGTTCAAGGCAGCTTGCATCGGGAAGAAATCCTGTTCCGTTCGGGATTGTAGGTGGCCAAAGCTGGGTGCCCAGCTGAGGGAGTTGGGCACAAAGGATGGGCTGTTTCCAGGGGTAAGTAAAGTCAGCTGCCCAGGTGCCTGATGTCAGTTTGTAGGAGGCCTTTGGTCCTCCACGGGAACCCAGTCTTCCAGCTTCTGGCAGCTTGCATCTGGAAGAAATCCTGTTCCGTTCGGGATTGTAGGTGGCCGAGGCCAGGTGCCCGGCAGAGGGAGTTGGGCACAAATAATGTCATGTTTCTTTAGGAAAGTAAAGTCAGCTGCCCAGGTGCCTGATGTCAGTTTGTAGGAGGCCTTTGGCCCTCCAAGTGAAGCCACATTTCCAGCTTGTGGCAGCTTGCATCTGGAAGAACTCCGGTTCCGTTTGGGATTGTAGGTGGCCGAGGCCAGCTGCCCGGCAGAGGGAGTTGGGCGCAAAGGATGTCCTGTTTCCAGGGGTAAGTAAAGTCAGCTGCCCAGGTGCCTGATGTCAGTTTTAAGGAGGCCTTTGGCCCTCCATGGGAGGCCAGGCTTCCTGCTTCAGGCAGCTTGCATCTGGAAGAAATCCTGTTCCGTTCGGGATTGTAGGTGGCCGGAGCTGGGTGCCCGGATGAGGGAGTTGGACACAAAGGATGGGCTGTTTCCAGCAGTAAGTAAAGTCAGCTGCCCAGGTGCCTGATGTCAGTTTGCAGGTGGCTATTGGTCCTCCATGGAAAGCCAGGCTTCCAGCTTGTGGCAGCTTGCATCGGGAAGTAGTCCTGATCTGTTCGGGATTGCAGGTGGCCGAGGCCTGGTGCCCGGCAGAGGACGTTGGGCACAAAGGATGGCCTGTATCCAGGGGTAAGTAAAGTCAGCTGCCCAGGTGCCTGATGTCAGTTTGTAGTAGGCCTTTGGTCCTCCATGGGAAACCAGTCTTTCAGCTTGTGGCAGCTTGCATCTGGAAGAAATCCTGTTCCGTTCGGGATTGTAGGTGGCCGAGGCCAGGTGCCCGGCAGAGGGAGTTGGGCACAAAGGATGGCCTGTTTCCAGGGATAAGTCAGCTGCCCAGGTGCCTGATGTCAGTTTGTAGGAGGCCTTTGGCCCTCCATAGGAAGCCAGGCTTCCTGCTTGTGGCAGCTTGCGTCTGGAAGAAATCCTGTTCCGTTCGGGATAGTAGGTGGCCAAGGCCTGGTGCCCGGCAGAGGGAGTTGGGCACAAAGGATGGCCTGTTTCCACGGGTAAGTAAAGTCAGCTGCCCAGGTGCCTGATGTCAGTTTGTAGGAGGCCTTTGGCCCTCCATGGGAAGCCAGGCTTCCTGCTTGTGGCAGCTTGCATCTGGAAGAAATCCTGTTCCGTTCGGGATTGTAGGAGTCCAGAGCTGGGTGCCCGGCTGAGGGAGTTGGACACAAAGGATGGGCTGTTTCCAGGGGTAAGTAAAGTCAGCTGCCCAGGTGCCTGATGTCAGTTTGTAGGAGGCCTTTGGCCCTCCATGGGAAGCCAGGTTTCCTGCTTGTGGCAGCTTGCATCTGGAAGAAATCCTGTTTTGTTCGGGATTGTAGGAGTCCGGAGCTGGGTGCCCGCATGAGGGAGTTGGACACAAAGGATGGGCTGTTTCTAGGGGTAAGTAAAGTCAGCTGCCCAGGTGCCTGATGTCAGTTTGTAGGAGGCTTTTGGCCCTCCATGGGAAGCCAGATTTCCTGCTTGTGGCAGCTTGCATCTGGAAGAAATCCTGTTTCGTTCGGGATTGTAGGTGGCCAAGGCCTGGTGCCCGGCAGAGGGAGTTGGGCACAAATGTTGGCCTGTTTCCAGGGGTAAGTAAAGTCAGCTCCCCAGGTGCCTGATGTCAGTTTGTAGGAGGCCTTTGGCCCTCCATGGGAAGCCAGGCTTCCTGCTTGTGGCAGCTTGCATCTGGAAGAAATCCTGTTCTGTTCGGGATTGTAGGTGGCCGAGGCCAGGTGCCCAGCAGAGTGAGTTGGGCACAAATGATGGCCTGTTTCATGAGGAAAGTAAAGTGAGCTGCCCAAATGCCTGATTTCAGTTTGTAGGAGGCCTTTGGCCCTCCATAGGAAGCCAGGCTTCCTGCTTGTGGCAGCTTGCATCTGGAAGAAATCCTGTTCCGTTCGGGATTGTAGGTGGCCGGAGCTGGGTGCCCGGATGAGGGAGTTGGGCACAAAGGATGGCCTGTTTCCAGGGGTAAGTAAAGTCAGCTTCCCAGGTGCCTGATGTCAGTTTGTAGGAGGCCTTTGGCCCTCCAAGGGAAGCTTGTTTTCCACTTTGTGGCAGCTTGCATCGGGAAGTAATCCTGATCTGTTCGGGATTGCAGGTGGCCGAGGCCTGGTGCCCGGCAGAGGGAGTTGTGCACAAAGGATGGACTCTTTCCAGGGGTAAGTAAAGTCAGCTGCCCAGGTGCCTGATGTCAGTTTGTAGGAGGCCTTTGGCCCTCCAAGGGAAGCAAGTCTTCCAGCTTCTGGCAGCTTGCATCTGAAAGAAATGCTGTTCCGTTCGGGATTGTAGGTGTCCGAGGCCAGGTGCCCGGCAGAGGGAGTTGGGCACAAACGATGTCCTGTTTAGAGCGATAAGTAAAGTCAGCTGCCCACGTGCCTGATGTCAGTTTGTAGGAGGCCTTTGGCCCTCCATGGGAAGCCAGGCTTCCTGCTTGTGGCAGCTTGCATCTGGAAGAAATGCTGTTGAGTTCGGGATTGTCGGAGTCCAGAGCTGGGTGCCTGGCTGAGGGAGTTGGACACAAAGGTTGGGCTGTTTCCAGGGGTAAGTAAAGTCAGCTGCCCAGGTGTTTGATGTCAGTTTGTAGGAGGCCTTTGGCCCTCCATGGGAAGCCAGGTTTCCTGCTTGTGGCAGCTTGCATCTGGAAGAAATCCTGTTCCGTTCGGGATTGTAGGTGGCCGGAGCTGGGTGCCCGGATGAGGGAGTTGGACACAAAGGATGGGCTGTTTCCAGGGGTAAGTAAAGTCAGCTGCCCAGGTGCCTGATGTCAGTTTGCAGGTGGCTATTGGTCCTCCATGGAAAGCCAGGCTTCCAGCTTGTGGCAGCTTGCATCGGGAAGTAATCCTGATCTGTTCGGGATTGCAGGTGGCCGAGGCCTGGTGCCCGGCAGAGGGAGTTGGGCACAAAGGATGGCCTGTATCCAGGGGTAAGTAAAGTCAGCTGCCCAGGTGCCTGATGTCAGTTTGTAGGAGGCCTTTGGTCCTCCATGGGAAACCAGTCTTTCAGCTTGTGGCAGCTTGCATCTGGAAGAAATCCTGTTCCGTTCGGGATTGTAGGTGGCCGAGGCCAGGTGCCCGGCAGAGGGAGTTGGGCACAAAGGATGGGCTGTTTCCAGGGGTAAGTAAAGTCAGCTGCCCAGGTGCCTGATGTCAGTTTGTAGGCGGCCTTTGGCCCTCCAACTGAAGCCACGTTTCCAGCTTGTGGCAGCTTGCATCTGGAAGAACTCCGGTTCCGTTCGGGATTGTAGGTGGCCGAGGCCAAATGCCCGGCAGAGGGAGTTGGGCACAAAGGATGGCCTGTTTCCAGGGATAAGTCAGCTGCCCAGGTGCCTGATGTCAGTTTGTAGGCGGCCATTGGCCCTCCATAGGAAGCCAGGCTTCCTGCTTGTGGCAGCTTGCATCTGGAAGAAATCCTGTTCCGTTCGGGATTGTAGGTGGCCAAGGCCTGGTGCCCGGCAGAGGGAGTTGGGCACAAAGGATGGCCTGTTTCCACGGGTAAGTAAAGTCAGCTGCCCACGTGCCTGATGTCAGTTTGTAGGAGGCCTTTGGCCCTCCATGGGAAGCCAGGCTTCCTGCTTGTGGCAGCTTGCATCTGGAAGAAATCCTGTTCCGTTCGGGATTGTAGGAGTCCAGAGCTGGGTGCCCGGCTGAGGGAGTTGGACACAAAGGATGGGCTGTTTCCAGGGGTAACTAAAGTCAGCTGCCCAGGTGCCTGATGTCAGTTTGTAGGAGGCCTTTGGCCCTCCATGGGAAGCCAGGTTTCCTGCTTGTGGCAGCTTGCATCTGGAAGAAATCCTGTTCCGTTCGGGATTGTAGGTGGCCAAGGCCTGGTGCCCGGCAGTGGGAGTTGGGCACAAATGATGGCCTGTTTCCTGGGGTAAGTAAAGTCAGCTGCTCAGGTGCCTGATGTTAGTTTGTAGGAGGCCTTTGGCCCTCCATGGGAAGCCAGGCTTCCAGTTTGTGGCAGCTTGCATCTGGAACAAATCCTGTTCCGTTCTGGATTGTAGGTGGCCGAGGCCAGTTGCCGGGCTGAGGGAGTTGGGCACAAAGGATGGCCTGTTTCCTGGGGTAAGTAAAGTCAGCTGCCCAGGTGCCTGATGTCAGTTTCTAGGAGGCCTTTGGCCCTCCATGGGAAGCCAGGCTTCCTGCTTGTGGCAGCTTGCATCTGGAAGAAATCCTGTTTTGTTCGGGATTGTAGGAGTCCGGAGGTGGGTGCCCGGCTGAGGGAGTTGGACACAAAGGATGGCCTGTTTCCAGGGGTAAGTAAAGTCAGCTGCCCAGGTGCCTGATGTCAGTTTGTAGGAGGCCTTTGGCCCTGCATAGGAAGCCAGGCTTCCTGCTTGTGGCAGCTTGCATCTGGAAGAAATCCTGTTCCGTTCGGGATTGTAGGTGGCCAAGGGCTGGTGCCCGGCAGAGGGAGTTGGGCACAAATGATGGCCTGTTTCCAGGGGTAAGTAAAGTCAGCTCCCCAGGTGCCTGATGTCAGTTTGTAGGAGGCCTTTGGCCCTCCATGGGAAGCCAGGCTTCCAGTTTATGGCAGCTTGCATCTGGAAGAAATCCTGTTCCGTTCGGGATTGTAGGTGGCCGAGGCCAGGTGCCCAGCAGAGGGAGTTGGGCACAAATGATGGCCTGTTTCATGAGGAAAGAAAAGTCAGCTGCCCAGGTGCCTGATGTCAGTTTGTAGGAGGCCTTTGGTCTTCCATGGAAAGCCACGCTTCCAGCTTGTGGCTGCATGCATCTGGAAGAAATCCTGTTCCGTTCGGGATTGTAGGTGGCCGAGGCCTGGTCCCCGACAGAGGGAGTTGGGCACAAAGGATGGCCTGTTTCCAGGGGTAAGTAAAGTCAGCTGCCCAGGTGCCTGATGTCAGTTTGTAGGAGGCCTTTGGCCCTCCAAGTGAAGCCACGTTTCCAGTTTGTGGCAGCTTGCATCTGGAAGAACTCCTGTTCCGTTCGGGATTGTAGGTGGCCGAAGCTGGGGGACCGGCAGAGGGAGTTGGGCACAAAGGATGGCCTGTTTCCAGAGGCAAGGAAAGTCAGCTGCCCAGGTGCCTGATGTCAGTTTGTAGGAGGCCTTTGGCCCTCCAAGGGAAGCTAGTCTTTATGTTCAAGGCAGCTTGCATCGGGAAGAAATCCTGTTCCGTTCGGGATTGTAGGTGGACGGAGCTGGGTGCCCAGCTGACGGAGTTGGGCACAAAGGATGGCCTGATTCCAGGGGTAAGTAAAGTCAGCTGCCCAGGTGCCTGATGTCAGTTTGTAGGAGGCCTTTGGCCCTCCAAGGGAAGCAAGTCTTCCTGTTCAAGGCAGCTTGCATCTGGAAGAAATCCTGTTCCGTTCGGGATTGTAGGTGGCCGGAGCTGGGTGCCCGGATGAGGGAGTTGGTCACAAAGGATGGGCTGTTTCCAGGGGTAAGTAAAGTCAGCTGCCCAGGTGCCTGATGTCAGTTAGCAGGTGGCTATTGTTCCTCCATGGAAAGCCAGGCTTCCAGCTTGTGGCAGCTTGCATCGGGAAGTAATCCTGATCTGTTCGGTATTGCAGGTGGCCGAGGCCTGGTGCCCGGCAGAGGGAGTTGGGCACAAATGATGGCCTGTATCCAGGGGTAAGTAAAGTCAGCTGCCCAGGTGCCTGATGTCAGTTTGTAGGCGGCCTTTGGCCCTCCAAGAGAAGCCACGTTTCCAGCTTGTGGCAGCTTGCATCTGGAAGAACTCCGGTTCCGTTCGGGATTGTAGGTGGCCGAGGCCAAATGTCCGCCAGAGGGAGTTGGGCACAAAGAATGGCCTGTTTCCAGGGGTAAGTAAAGTCAGCTGCCCAGGTGCCTGATGTCAGTTTGTAGGAGCCCTTTGGCCCTCCATAGGAAGCCAGGCTTCCTGCTTGTGGCAGCTTGCATCTGGAAGAAATCCTGTTCCGTTCAGGATTGTAGGTGGCCAAGGCCTGGTGCCCGGCAGAGGGAGTTGGGCACAAATGATGGACTCTTTCCAGGGGTAAGTAAAGTCAGCTGCCCAGGTGCCTGATGTCAGTTTGTAGGAGGCCTTTGGCCCTCCAAGGGAAGCTAGTCTTCCAGCTTGTGGCAGCTTGCATCTGGAAGAAATGCTGTTCCGTTCGGGATTGTAGGTGGCCGAGGCCAGGTGCACGGCAGAGGGAGTTGGGCACAAACGATGTCCTGTTTAGAGCGATAAGTAAAGTCAGCTGCCCACGTGCCTGATGTCAGTTTGTAGGAGGCCTTTGGCCCTCCAAGGAAAGCTAGTCTTTATGTTCAAGGCAGCTTGCATCTGGAAGAAATCCTGTTCCGTTCGGGATTGTAGGTGGCCGGAGCTGGGTGCCCAGCTGAGGGAGTTGGGCACAAAGGATGGGCTGTTTCCAGGGGTAAGTAAAGTCAGCTGCCCAGGTGCCTGATGTCAGTTTGTAGGAGGCCTTTGGTCCTCCACGGGAAACCAGTCTTCCAGCTTGTGGCAGCTTGCATCTGGAAGAAATCCTGTTCCGTTCGGGATTGTAGGTGGCCGAGGCCAGGTGCCCGGCAGAGGGAGTTGGGCACAAAGGATGGCCTGTTTCCAGGGGTAAGTAAAGTCAGCTGCCCACGTGCCTGATGTCAGTTTGTAAGAGGCCTTTGGCCCTCCAAGTGAAGCCACGTTTCCAGCTTGTGGCAGCTTGCATCTGGAAGAACTCCGGTTCCGTTCGGGATTGTAGGTGGCCGAGGCCAGGTGCCCGGCAGAGGGAGTTGGGCACAAACGATGTCCTGTTTAGAGCGATAAGTAAAGTCAGCTGCCCACGTGCCTGATGTCAGTTTGTAGGAGGCCTTTGGCCCTCCATGGGAAGCCAGGCTTCCTGCTTGTGGCAGCTTGCATCTGGAAGAAATCCTGTTCCGTTCGGGATTGTAGGTGGCCGGAGCTGGGTGCCCAGCTGAGGGAGTTGGGCACAAAGGATGGCCTGATTCCAGGGGTAAGTAAAGTCAGCTGCCCAGGTGCCTGATGTCAGTTTTTAGGAGGCCTTTGGCCCTCCATGGGAAGCCAGGCTTCCTGCTTGTGGCAGCTTGCATCTGGAAGAACTCCGGTTCCGTTCGGGATTGTAGGTGGCCGAGGCCAGGTGCCCGACAGAGGGAGTTGGGCACAAAGGATGGGCTGTTTAGAGGGATAAGTAAAGTCAGCTGCCCACGTGCCTGATGTCAGTTTGTAGAAGGCCTTTGGCCCTCCATGGGAAGCCAGGCTTCCTGCTTGTGGCAGCTTGCATCTGGAAGAAATCCTGTTCCGTTCGGGATTGTAGGTGGCCGGAGCTGGGTGCCCGGATGAGGGAGTTGGGCACAAAGGATGGCCGGTTTCCAGGGGTAAGTAAAGTCAGCTTCCCAGGTGCCTGATGTCAGTTTGTAGGAGGCCTTTGGCCCTCCAAGGGAAGCTTGTTTTCCACTTTGTGGCAGCTTGCATCGGGAAGTAATCCTGATCTGTTCGGGATTGCAGGTGGCCGAGGCCTGGTGCCCGGCAGAGGGAGTTGGGCACAAAGGATGGCCTGTATCCAGGGGTAAGTAAAGTCAGCTGCCCAGGTGCCTGATGTCAGTTTGTAGGAGGCCTTTGGTCCTCCATGGGAAACCAGTCTTTCAGCTTGTGGCAGCTTGCATCTGGAAGAAATCCTGTTCCGTTCGGGATTGTAGGTGGCCGAGGCCAGGTGCCCGGCAGAGGGAGTTGGGCACAAGGGATGGGCTGTTTCCAGGGGTAAGTAAAGTCAGCTGCCCAGGTGCCTGATGTCAGTTTGTAGGCGGCCTTTGGCCCTCCAAGTGAAGCCACGTTTCCTGCTTGTGGCAGCTTGCATCTGGAAGAACTCCGGTTCCGTTCGGGATTGTAGGTGGCCGAGGTCAGGTGCCCGGCAGAGGGAGTTGGGCACAAATGATGGCCTGTTTCATGAGGAAAGTAAAGTCAGCTGCCCAGGTGCATGATGTCAGTTTGTAGGAGGCCTTTGGTCCTCCATGCGAAGCCATGCTTCCAGCTTGTGGCAGCTTGCATCTGGAAGAAATGCTGTTCCGTTCGGGATTGTAGGTGGCCAAAGCCTGGTGCACGGCAGAAGGAGTTGGGCACAAAGGATGGCCTGTTTCCAGGGGTAAGTAAAGTCAGCTGCCCAGGTGCCTGATGTCAGTCTGTAGGAGGCCTTTGGTCCTCCAAGTGAAGCCACGTTTCCAGTTTGTGGCAGCTTGCATCTGGAAGAACTCCTGTTCCGTTCGGGATTGTAGGTGGCCAAGGCCTGGTGCCCGGCAGAGAAAGTTGGGCACAAAGGATGGCCTGTTTCCAGGGGTAAGTAAAGTCAGCTGCCCAGGTGCCTGATGTCAGTTTGTAGGAGGCCTTTGGCCCTCCATGGGAAGTTAGGTTTCCTGCTTGTGGCAGCTTGCATCTGGAAGAAATCCTGTTTTGTTCGGGATTGTAGGAGTCCGGAGCTGGGTTCCCGGCTGAGGGAGTTGGACACAAATGATGGGCTGTTTCTAGGGGTAAGTAAAGTCAGCTGCCCAGGTGCCTGATGTCAGTTTGTAGGAGGCTTTTGGCCCTCCATGGGAAGCCAGATTTCCTGCTTGTGGCAGCTTGCATCTGGAAGAAATCCTGTTTCGTTCGGGATTGTAGGTGGCCAAGGCCTGGTGCCCGGCAGAGGGAGTTGGGCACAAATGTTGGCCTGTTTCCAGGGGTAAGTAAAGTCAGCTCCCCAGGTGCCTGATGTCAGTTTGTAGGAGGCCTTTGGCCCTCCATGGGAAGCCAGGCTTCCTGCTTGTGGCAGCTTGCATCTGGAAGAAATCCTGTTCTGTTCGGGATTGTAGGTGGCCGAGGCCAGGTGCCCAGCAGAGGGAGTTGGGCACAAATGATGGCCTGTTTCATGAGGAAAGTAAAGTGAGCTGCCCAAATGCCTGATTTCAGTTTGTAGGAGGCCTTTGGCCCTCCATAGGAAGCCAGGCTTCCTGCTTGTGGCAGCTTGCATCTGGAAGAAATCCTGTTCCGTTCGGGATTGTAGGTGGCCAAGGCCTGGTGCCCGGCAGAGGGAGTTGTGCACAAAGGATGGACTCTTTCCAGGGGTAAGTAAAGTCAGCTGCCCAGGTGCCTGATGTCAGTTTGTAGGAGGCCTTTGGCCCTCCAAGGGAAGCTAGTCTTCCTGTTCAAGGCAGCTTGCATCTGGAAGAAATCCTGTTCCGTTCGGGATTGTAGGTGGCGGGAGCTGGGTGCCCAGCTGAGGGAGTTGGGCACAAAGGATGGCCTGATTCCAGGGGTAAGTAAAGTCAGCTGCACAGGTGCCTGATGTCAGTTTGTAGGAGGCCTTAGGCCCTCCACGGGAAGCTAGTCTTCCAGCTTCTGGCAGCTTGCATCTGAAAGAAATGCTGTTCCGTTCGGGATTGTAGGTGGCCGAGGCCAGGTGCCCGGCAGAGGGAGTTGGGCACAAACGATGTCCTGTTTAGAGCGATAAGTAAAGTCAGCTGCCCACGTGCCTGATGTCAGTTTGTAGGAGGCCTTTGGCCCTCCATGGGAAGCCAGGCTTCCTGCTTGTGGCAGCTTGCATCTGGAAGAAATGCTGTTCCGTTCGGGATTGTCGGAGTCCAGAGCTGGGTACCCGGCTGAGGGAGTTGGACACAAAGGTTGGGCTGTTTCCAGGGGTAAGTAAAGTCAGCTGCCCAGGTGTTTGATGTCAGTTTGTAGGAGGCCTTTGGCCCTCCATGGGAAGCCAGGTTTCCTGCTTGTGGCAGCTTGCATCTGGAAGAAATCCTGTTCCGTTTGGGATTGTAGGTGGCCGGAGCTGGGTGCCCGGATGAGGGAGTTGGATACAAAGGATGGGCTGTTTCCAGGGGTAAGTAAAGTCAGCTGCCCAGGTGCCTGATGTCAGTTTGCAGGTGGCTATTGGTCCTCCATGGAAAGCCAGGCTTCCAGCTTGTGGCAGCTTGCATCGGGAAGTAATCCTGATCTGTTCGGGATTGCAGGTGGCCGAGGCCTGGTGCCCGGCAGAGGGAGTTGGGCACAAAGGATGGCCTGTATCCAGGGGTAAGTAAAGTCAGCTGCCCAGGTGCCTGATGTCAGTTTGTAGGAGGCCTTTGGTCCTCCATGGGAAACCAGTCTTTCAGCTTGTGGCAGCTTGCATCTGGAAGAAATCCTGTTCCGTTCGGGATTGTAGGTGGCCGAGGCCAGATGCCCGGCAGAGGGAGTTGGGCACAAATGATGGGCTGTTTCCAGGGGTAAGTAAAGTTAGCTGCCCAGGTGCCTGATGTCAGTTTGTAGGCGGCCTTTGGCCCTCCAAGTGAAGCCACGTTTCCAGCTTGTGGCAGCTTGCATCTGGAAGAACTCCGGTTCCGTTCGGGATTGTAGGTGGCCGAGGCCAAATGCCCGGCAGGGGGAGTTGGGCACAAAGGATGGCCTGTTTCCAGGGATAAGTAAGCTGCCCAGGTGCCTGATGTCAGTTTGTAGGAGGCCTTTGGCCCTCCAAGTGAAGCCAGGCTTCCTGCTTGTGGCAGCTTGCATCTGGAAGAAATCCTGTTCCGTTCGGGATTGTAGGTGGCCAAGGCCTGGTGCCCGGCAGAGGGAGTTGGGCACAAAGGATGGCCTGTTTCCACGGGTAAGTAAAGTCAGTTGCCCACGTGCCTGATGTCAGTTTGTAGGAGGCCTTTGGCCCTCCATGGGAAGCCAGGCTTCCTGCTTGTGGCAGCTTGCATCTGGAAGAAATCCTGTTCCGTTCGGGATTGTAGGAGTCCAGAGCTGGGTGCCCGGCTGAGGGAGTTGGACACAAAGGATGGCCTGTTTCCAGGGGTAAGTAAAGTCAGCTGCCCAGGTGCCTGATGTCAGTTTGTAGGAGGCCTTTGGCCCTCCATGGGAAGCCAGGTTTCCTGCTTGTGGCAGCTTGCATCTGGAAGAAATCCTGTTCCGTTCGGGATTGTAGGTGGCCAAGGCCTGGTGCCCGGCAGTGGGAGTTGGGCACAAATG
This sequence comes from Chamaea fasciata, assembly GCF_029207755.1. Classification (NCBI taxonomy): domain Eukaryota; kingdom Metazoa; phylum Chordata; class Aves; order Passeriformes; family Sylviidae; genus Chamaea; species Chamaea fasciata. The sequence goes on from NW_027094193.1 coordinate 111,647, forward strand.
ATGGCCTGTTTCCTGGGGTAAGTAAAGTCAGCTGCTCAGGTGCCTGATGTTAGTTTGTAGGAGGCCTTTGGCCCTCCATGGGAAGCCAGGCTTCCAGTTTGTGGCAGCTTGCATCTGGAACAAATCCTGTTCCGTTCTGGATTGTAGGTGGCCGAGGCCAGTTGCCGGGCTGAGGGAGTTGGGCACAAAGGATGGCCTGTTTCCTGGGGTAAGTAAAGTCAGCTGCCCAGGTGCCTGATGTCAGTTTCTAGGAGGCCTTTGGCCCTCCATGGGAAGCCAGGCTTCCTGCTTGTGGCAGCTTGCATCTGGAAGAAATCCTGTTTTGTTCGGGATTGTAGGAGTCCGGAGGTGGGTGCCCGGATGAGGGAGTTGGACACAAAGGATGGCCTGTTTCCAGGGGTAAGTAAAGTCAGCTGCCCAGGTGCCTGATGTCAGTTTGTAGGAGGCCTTTGGTCCTCCACGGGAAACCAGTCTTCCAGCTTGTGGCAGCTTGCATCTGGAAGAAATCCTGTTCCGTTCGGGATTGTAGGTGGCCGAGGCCAGGTGCCCAGCAGAGGGAGTTGGGCACAAAGGATGGCCTGTTTCCAGGGGTAAGTAAAGTCAGCTGCCCACGTGCCTGATGTCAGTTTGTAAGAGGCCTTTGGCCATCCAAGTGAAGCCACGTTTCCAGCTTGTGGCAGCTTGCATCTGGAAGAACTCCGGTTCCGTTCGGGATTGTAGGTGGCCGAGGCCAGGTGCCCGGCAGAGGGAGTTGGGCACAAAGGATGTCCTTTTTCCAGGGATAAGTAAAGTCAGCTGCCCAGGTGCCTGATGTCAGTTTGTAGGAGGCCTTTGGCCCTCCAAGGGAAGCTCGTCTTCCTGTTTAAGGCAGCTTGCATCTGGAAGAAATCCTGTTCCGTTCGGGATTGTAGGTGGCCGGAGCTGGGTGCCCAGCTGAGGGAGTTGGGCACAAAGGATGGCCTGATTCCAGGGGTAAGTAAAGTCAGCTGCCCAGGTGCCTGATGTCAGTTTTTAGGAGGCCTTTGGCCCTCCATGGGAAGCCAGGCTTCCTGCTTGTGGCAGCTTGCATCTGGAAGACATCCTGTTCAGTTCGGGATTGTAGGTGGCCGGAGCTCGGTGCCCGGATGAGGGTGTTGGACACAAAGGATGGGCTGTTTCCAGGGGTAAGTAAAGTCAGCTGCCCAGGTGCCTGATGTCAGTTTGCCGGTGGCTATTGTTCCTACATGGAAAGCCAGGCTTCCAGCTTGTGGCAGCTTGCATCTGGAAGAACTCCGGTTCCGTTCGGGATTGTAGGTGGCCGAGGCCAGGTGCCCGGCAGAGGGAGTTGGGCACAAACGATGTCCTGTTTAGAGGGATAAGTAAAGTCAGCTGCCCACGTGCCTGATGTCAGTTTGTAGAAGGCCTTTGGCCCTCCATGGGAAGCCAGGCTTCCTGCTTGTGGCAGCTTGCATCTGGAAGAAATCCTGTTCCGTTCGGGATTGTAGGTGGCCGGAGCTGGGTGCCCGGATGAGGGAGTTGGGCACAAAGGATGGCCTGTTTCCAGGGGTAAGTAAAGTCAGCTTCCCAGGTGCCTGATGTCAGTTTGTAGGAGGCATTTGGCCCTCCAAGGGAAGCTTGTTTTCCACTTTGTGGCAGCTTGCATCGGGAAGTAGTCCTGATCTGTTCGGGATTGCAGGTGGCCGAGGCCTGGTGCCCGGCAGAGGGAGTTGGGCACAAAGGATGGCCTGTATCCGGGGGTAAGTAAAGTCAGCTGCCCAGGTGCCTGATGTCAGTTTGTAGGAGGCCTTTGGTCCTCCATGGGAAACCAGTCTTTCAGCTTGTGGCAGCTTGCATCTGGAAGAAATCCTGTTCCGTTCGGGATTGTAGGTGGCCGAGGCCAGGTGCCCGGCAGAGGGAGTTGGGCACAAGGGATGGGCTGTTTCCAGGGGTAAGTAAAGTCAGCTGCCCAGGTGCCTGATGTCAGTTTGTAGGCGGCCTTTGGCCCTCCAAGTGAAGCCACGTTTCCTGCTTGTGGCAGCTTGCATCTGGAAGAACTCCGGTTCCGTTCGGGATTGTAGGTGGCCGAGGTCAGGTGCCCGGCAGAGGGATTTGGGCACAAATGATGGCCTGTTTCATGAGGAAAGTAAAGTCAGCTGCCCAGGTGCATGATGTCAGTTTGTAGGAGGCCTTTGGTCCTCCAAGTGAAGCCACGTTTCCAGCTTGTGGCAGCTTGCATCTGGAAGAACTCCTGTTCCGTTCGGGATTGTAGGTGGCCAAGGCCTGGTGCCCGGCAGAGGAAGTTGGGCACAAAGGATGGACTGTTTCCAGGGGTAAGTAAAGTCAGCTGCCCAGGTTCCTGATGTCAGTTTGTAGGAGGACATTTGCCCTCCAAGGGAAGCTAGTCTTCCAGTTTGTGGCAGCTTGCATCTGTAAGAAATCCTGTTCCGTTCGGGATTGTAGGTGGCCGAGGCCAGGTGCCCGGCAGAGGGAGTTTTGCACAAAGGATGTCCTGTTTCCAGGGGTAAGTAAAGTCAGCTGCCCAGGTGCCTGATGTCAGTTTGTAGGAGGCCTTTGGCCCTCCATGGGAAGCCAGGTTTCCTGCTTGTGGCAGCTTGCATCTGGAAGAAATCCTGTTTTGTTCGGGATTGTAGGAGTCCGGAGCTGGGTGCCCAGCTGAGGGAGTTGGGCACAAAGGATGGCCTGATTCCAGGGGTAAGTAAAGTCAGCTGCACAGGTGCCTGATGTCAGTTTGTAGGAGGCCTTAGGCCCTCCACGGGAAGCTAGTCTTCCAGCTTCTGGCAGCTTGCATCTGAAAGAAATGCTGTTCCGTTCGGGATTGTAGGTGGCCGAGGCCAGGTGCCCGGCAGAGGGAGTTGGGCACAAACGATGTCCTGTTTAGAGCGATAAGTAAAGTCAGCTGCCCACGTGCCTGATGTCAGTTTGTAGGAGGCCTTTGGCCCTCCATGGGAAGCCAGGCTTCCTGCTTGTGGCAGCTTGCATCTGGAAGAAATCCTGTTCCGTTCGGGATTGTAGGAGTCCAGAGCTGGGTGCCCGGCTGAGGGAGTTGGACACAAAGGATGGCCTGTTTCCAGGGGTAAGTAAAGTCAGCTGCCCAGGTGCCTGATGTCAGTTTGTAGGAGGCCTTTGGCCCTCCATGGGAAGCCAGGTTTCCTGCTTGTGGCAGCTTGCATCTGGAAGAAATCCTGTTCCGTTCGGGATTGTAGGTGGCCAAGGCCTGGTGCCCGGCAGTGGGAGTTGGGCACAAATGATGGCCTGTTTTCTGGGGTAAGTAAAGTCAGCTGCTCAGGTGCCTGATGTTAGTTTGTAGGAGGCCTTTGGCCCTCCATGGGAAGCCAGGCTTCCAGTTTGTGGCAGCTTGCATCTGGAGCAAATCCTGTTCCGTTCTGGATTGTAGGTGGCCGAGGCCAGTTGCCGGGCTGAGGGAGTTGGGCACAAAGGATGGCCTGTTTCCTGGGGTAAGTAAAGTCAGCTGCCCAGGTGCCTGATGTCAGTTTCTAGGAGGCCTTTGGCCCTCCATGGGAAGCCAGGCTTCCTGCTTGTGGCAGCTTGCATCTGGAAGAAATCCTGTTTTGTTCGGGATTGTAGGAGTCCGGAGGTGGGTGCCCGGCTGAGGGAGTTGGACACAAAGGATGGCCTGTTTCCAGGGGTAAGTAAAGTCAGCTGCCCAGGTGCCTGATGTCAGTTTGTAGGAGGCCTTTGGCCCTGCATAGGAAGCCAGGCTTCCTGCTTGTGGCAGCTTGCATCTGGAAGAAATCCTGTTCCGTTCGGGATTGTAGGTGGCCGGAGCTGGGTGCCCGGATGAGGGAATTGGTCACAAAGGATGGGCTGTTTCCAGGGGTAAGTAAAGTCAGCTGCCCAGGTGCCTGATGTCAGTTTGCAGGTGGCTATTGTTCCTCCATGGAAAGCCAGGCTTCCAGCTTGTGGCAGCTTGCATCGGGAAGTAATCCTGATCTGTTCGGTATTGCAGGTGGCCGAGGCCTGGTGCCCGGCAGAGGGAGTTGGGCACAAAGGATGGCCTGTATCCAGGGGTAAGTAAAGTCAGCTGCCCAGGTGCCTGATGTCAGTTTGTAGGAGGCCTTTGGTCCTCCATGGGAAACCAGTCTTTCAGCTTGTGGCAGCTTGCATCTGGAAGAAATCCTGTTCCGTTCGAGATTGTAGGTGGCAGAGGCCAGGTGCCCGGCAGAGGGAGTTGGGCACAAAGGATGGCCTGTTTCCAGGGGTAAGTAAAGTCAGCTGCCCAGGTGCCTGATGTCAGTTTGTAGGCGGCCTTTGGCCCTCCAAGAGAAGCCACGTTTCCAGCTTGTGGCAGCTTGCATCTGGAAGAACTCCGGTTCCGTTCGGGATTGTAGGTGGCCGAGGCCAAATGCCCGGCAGAGGGAGTTGGGCACAAAGGATGGCCTGTTTCCAGGGGTAAGTAAAGTCAGCTGCCCAGGTGCCTGATGTCAGTTTGTAGGAGCCCTTTGGCCCTCCATAGGAAGCCAGGCTTCCTGCTTGTGGCAGCTTGCATCTGGAAGAAATCCTGTTCCGTTCGGGATTGTAGGTGGCCGAGGCCAGGTGCCCGGCAGAGGGAGTTGGGCACATATGATGGCTGGTTTCCAGGGGTAAGTAAGGTCAGCTGCCCAGGTGCCTGATGTCAGTTTGTAGGAGGCCTTTGGCCCTCCAAGGGATGACATGCTTCCAGTTTGTGGCAGCTTGCATCTGGAAGAAATCCTGTTCCGTTCAGGATTGTAGGTGGCCGAGGCCTGGTGCCCGGCAGAGGGAGTTGGGCACAAAGGATGGCCTGTTTCCAGGGGTAAGTAAAGTCAGCAGCCCAGGTGCCTGATGTCAGTTTGTAGGAGGCCTTTCGCCCTCCAAGGGAAGCTAGTCTTCCAGCTTGTGGCAGCTTCCATCTGGAAGAAATCCTGTTCCGTTCGGGATTGTAGGTGGCCGGAGCTGGGTGCCCGGATGAGGGAGTTGGGCACAAAGGATGGCCTGTTTCCAGGGGTAAGTAAAGTCAGCTGCCCAGGTGCCTGATGTCAGTTTGTAGGAGGCCTTTGGCCCTCCAAGGGAAGCTTGTCTTCCACTTTGTGGCAGCTTGCATCGGGAAGTAGTCCTGATCTGTTCGGGATTGCAGGTGGCCGAGGCCTGGTGCCCGGCAGAGGGAGTTGGGCACAAATGATGGCCTGTATCCAGGGGTAAGTAAAGTCAGCTGCCCAGGTGCCTGATGTCAGTTTGTAGGAGGCCTTTGGTCCTCCATGGGAAACCAGTCTTTCAGCTTGTGGCAGCTTGCATCTGGAAGAAATCCTGTTCCGTTCGGGATTGTAGTTGGCCGAGGCCAGGTGCCGGGAAGAGGGAGTTGGGCACAAAGGATGGCCTGTTTCCAGGGGTAAGTAAAGTCAGCTGCCCAGGTGCCTGATGTCAGTTTGTAGGAGGCCTTTGGCCCTCCAAGTGAAGCCACGTTTCCTGCTTGTGGCAGCTTGCATCTGGAAGAACTCCGGTTCCGTTCGGGATTGTAGGTGGCCGAGGCCAAATTCCCGGCAGAGGGAGTTGGGCACAAAGGATGGCCTGTTTCCAGGGGTAAGTAAAGTCAGCTGCCCAGGTGCCTGATGTCAGTTTGTAGGAGGCCTTTGGCCCTCCAAGTGAAGCCAGGCTTCCTGCTTGTGGCAGCTTGCATCTGGAAGAACTCCTGTTCCGTTCGGGATTGTAGGTGGCCGAGGCCAGGTGCCCGGCAGAGGGAGTTGGGCACACTGGATGACCTGTTTCCAGGGGTAAGTAAAGTCACCTGCCCAGGTGCCTGATGTCAGTTTGTAGGAGGCCTTTGGCCCTCCAAGGAAAGCTAGTCTTTATGTTCAAGGCAGCTTGCATCGGGAAGAAATCCTGTTCCGTTCGGGATTGTAGGTGGCCGGAGCTGGGTGCCCAGCTGAGGGAGTTGGGCACAAAGGATGGGCTGTTTCCAGGGGTAAGTCAGCTGCCCAGGTGCCTGATGTCAGTTTGTAGGAGGCCTTTGGCCCTCCAAGTGAAGCCAGGCTTCCTGCTTGTGGCAGCTTCCATCTGGAAGAAATCCTGTTCCGTTCGGGATTGTAGGTGGGCAAGGCCTGGTGCCCAGCAGAGGGAGTTGGGCACAAAGGATGGCCTGTTTCCACGGGTAAGTAAAGTCAGCTGCCCACGTGCCTGATGTCAGTTTGTAGGAGGCCTTTGGCCCTCCATGGGAAGCCAGGCTTCCTGCTTGTGGCAGCTTGCATCTGGAAGAAATCCTGTTCCGTTCGGGATTGTAGGTGGCAGAGGCCAGGTGCCCGGCAGAGGGAGTTGGGCACAAAGGATGGGCTGTTTCCAGGGGTAAGTAAAGTCAGCTGCCCAGGTGCCTGATGTCAGTTTGTAGGCGGCCTTTGGCCCTCCAAGAGAAGCCACGTTTCCAGCTTGTGGCAGCTTGCATCTGGAAGAAATCCTGTTCCGTTCAGGATTGTAGGTGGCCGAGGCCTGGTGCCCGGCAGAGGGAGTTGGGCACAAAGGATGGCCTGTTTCCAGGGGTAAGTAAAGTCAGCAGCCCAGGTGCCTGATGTCAGTTTGTAGGAGGCCTTTCGCCCTCCAAGGGAAGCTAGTCTTCCAGCTTGTGGCAGCTTCCATCTGGAAGAAATCCTGTTCCGTTCGGGATTGTAGGTGGCCGGAGCTGGGTGCCCGGATGAGGGAGTTGGGCACAAAGGATGGCCTGTTTCCAGGGGTAAGTAAAGTCAGCTGCCCAGGTGCCTGATGTCAGTTTGTAGGAGGCCTTTGGCCCTCCAAGGGAAGCTTGTCTTCCACTTTGTGGCAGCTTGCATCGGGAAGTAGTCCTGATCTGTTCGGGATTGCAGGTGGCCGAGGCCTGGTGCCCGGCAGAGGGAGTTGGGCACAAAGGATGGCCTGTATCCAGGGGTAAGTAAAGTCAGCTGCCCAGGTGCCTGATGTCAGTTTGTAGGAGGCCTTTGGTCCTCCATGGGAAACCAGTCTTTCAGCTTGTGGCAGCTTGCATCTGGAAGAAATCCTGTTCCGTTCGGGATTGTAGTTGGCCGAGGCCAGGTGCCGGGAAGAGGGAGTTGGGCACAAAGGATGGCCTGTTTCCAGGGGTAAGTAAAGTCAGCTGCCCAGGTGCCTGATGTCAGTTTGTAGGCGGCCTTTGGCCCTCCAAGTGAAGCCACGCTTCCAGCTTGTGGCAGCTTGCATCTGGAAGAACTCCGGTTCCGTTCGGGATTGTAGGTGGCCGAGGCCAAATGCCCGGCAGAGGGAGTTGGGCACAAAGGATGGCCTGTTTCCAGGGGTAAGTAAAGTCAGCTGCCCAGGTGCCTGATGTCAGTTTGTAGGAGGCCTTTGGCCCTCCAAGTGAAGCCAGGCTTCCTGCTTGTGGCAGCTTGCATCTGGAAGAACTCCTGTTCCGTTCGGGATTGTAGGTGGCCGAGGCCAGGTGCCCGGCAGAGGGAGTTGGGCACACTGGATGACCTGTTTCCAGGGGTAAGTAAAGTCAGCTGCCCAGGTGCCTGATGTCAGTTTGTAGGAGGCCTTTGGCCCTCCAAGGAAAGCTAGTCTTTATGTTCAAGGCAGCTTGCATCGGGAAGAAATCCTGTTCCGTTCGGGATTGTAGGTGGCCGGAGCTGAGTGCCCAGCTGAGGGAGTTGGGCACAAAGGATGGGCTGTTTCCAGGGGTAAGTCAGCTGCCCAGGTGCCTGATGTCAGTTTGTAGGAGGCCTTTGGCCCTCCAAGTGAAGCCAGGCTTCCTGCTTGTGGCAGCTTGCATCTGGAAGAAATCCTGTTCCGTTCGGGATTGTAGGTGGCCAAGGCCTGGTGCCCAGCAGAGGGAGTTGGGCACAAAGGATGGCCTGTTTCCACGGGTAAGTAAAGTCAGCTGCCCACGTGCCTGATGTCAGTTTGTAGGAGGCCTTTGGCCCTCCATGGGAAGCCAGGCTTCCTGCTTGTGGCAGCTTGCATCTGGAAGAAATCCTGTTCCGTTCGGGATTGTAGGAGTCCAGAGCTGGGTGCCCGGCTGAGGGAGTTGGACACAAAGGATGGCCTGTTTCCAGGGGTAAGTAAAGTCAGCTGCCCAGGTGCCTGATGTCAGTTTGTAGGAGGCCTTTGGCCCTCCATGGGAAGCCAGGTTTCCTGCTTGTGGCAGCTTGCATCTGGAAGAAATCCTGTTCCGTTCGGGATTGTAGGTGGCCAAGGCCTGGTGCCCGGCAGTGGGAGTTGGGCACAAATGATGGCCTGTTTCCTGGGGTAAGTAAAGTCAGCTGCTCAGGTGCCTGATGTAAGTTTGTAGGAGGCCTTTGGCCCTCCATGGGAAGCCAGGCTTCCAGTTTGTGGCAGCTTGCATCTGGAACAAATCCTGTTCCGTTCTGGATTGTAGGTGGCCGAGGCCAGTTGCCGGGCTGAGGGAGTTGGGCACAAAGGATGGCCTGTTTCATGAGGAAAGAAAAGTCAGCTGCCCAGGTGCCTGATGTCAGTGTGTAGGAGGCCTTTGGCCCTCCAAGTGAAGCCACGTTTCCAGTTTGTGGCAGCTTGCATCTGGAAGAACTCCTGTTCCGTTCGGGATTGTAGGTGGCCGGAGCTGGGTGCCCAGCTGACGGAGTTGGGCACAAAGGATGGCCTGATTCCAGGGGTAAGTAAAGTCAGCTGCCCAGGTGCCTGATGTCAGTTTGTAGGAGGCCTTTGGCCCTCCAAGGGAAGCAAGTCTTCCTGTTCAAGGCAGCTTGCATCTGGAAGAAATCCGGTTCCGTTCGGGATTGTAGGTGGCCGGAGCTGGGTGCCCGGATGAGGGAGTTGGTCACAAAGGATGGGCTGTTTCCAGAGGTAAGTAAAGTCAGCTGCCCAGGTGCCTGATGTCAGTTTGCAGGTGGCTATTGTTCCTCCATGGAAAGCCAGGCTTCCAGCTTGTGGCAGCTTGCATCGGGAAGTAATCCTGATCTGTTCGGTATTGCAGGTGGCCGAGGCCTGGTGCCCGGCAGAGGGAGTTGGGCACAAAGGGTGGCCTGTATCCAGGGGTAAGTAAAGTCAGCTGCCCAGGTGCCTGATGTCAGTTTGTAGGAGGCCTTTGGTCCTCCATGGGAAACCAGTCTTTCAGCTTGTGGCAGCTTGCATCTGGAAGAACTCCGGTTCCGTTCGGGATTGTAGGTGGCCGGAGCTGGGTGCCCAGCTGAGGGAGTTGGGCACAAAGGATGGCCTGATTCCAGGGGTAATTAAGTCAGCTGCCCAGGGGCCTGATGTCAGTTTGTAGGAGGCCTTTGGCCCTCCAAGGTAAGCTAGTCTTCCAGCTTGTGGCAGCTTGCATCTGGAAGAAATACTGTTCTGTTCGGGATTGTAGGTGTCCGAGGCCAGGTGCCCGGCCGAGGGAGTTGGGCACAAACGATGTCCTGTTTAGAGGGATAAGTAAAGTCAGCTGCCCACGTGCCTGATGTCAGTTTGTAGAAGGCCTTTGGCCCTCCATGGGAAGCCAGGCTTCCTGCTTGTGGCAGCTTGCATCTGGAAGAAATCCTGTTCCGTTCGGGATTGTAGGTGGCCAGAGCTGGGTGCCCGGATGAGGGAGTTGGGCACAAAGGATGGCCTGTTTCCAGGGGTAAGTAAAGTCAGCTTCCCAGGTGCCTGATGTCAGTTTGTAGGAGGCCTTTGGCCCTCCAAGGGAAGCTTGTTTTCCACTTTGTGGCAGCTTGCATCGGAAGTAGTCCTGATCTGTTCGGGATTGCAGGTGGCCGAGGCCTGGTGCCCGGCAGAGGGAGTTGGGCACAAAGGATGGCCTGTATCCAGGGGTAAGTAAAGTCAGCTGCCCAGGTGCCTGATGTCAGTTTGTAGGAGGCCTTTGGTCCTCCATGGGAAACCAGTCTTTCAGCTTGTGGCAGCTTGCATCTGGAAGAAATCCTGTTCCGTTCGGGATTGTAGTTGGCCGAGGCCAGGTGCCGGGAAGAGGGAGTTGGGCACAAAGGATGGCCTGTTTCCAGGGGTAAGTAAAGTCAGCTGCCCAGGTACCTGATGTCAGTTTGTAGGCGGCCTTTGGCCCTCCAAGTGAAGCCACGTTTCCTGCTTGAGGCAGCTTGCATCTGGAAGAACTCCGGTTCCGTTCGGGATTGTAGGTGGCCGAGGCCAGGTGCCCGGCAGAGGGAGTTGGGCACAAAGGATGGCCTGTTTCCAGGGGTAAGTAAAGTCAGCTGCCCACGTGCCTGATGTCAGTTTGTAAGAGGCCATTGGCCCTCCAAGTGAAGCCACGTTTCCAGCTTGTGGCAGCTTGCATCTGGAAGAACTCCGGTTCCGTTCGGGATTGTAGGTGGCCGAGGCCAGGTGCCCGGCAGAGGGAGTTGGGCACAAAGGATGTCCTTTTTCCAGGGATAAGTAAAGTCAGCTGCCCAGGTGCCTGATGTCAGTTTGTAGGAGGCCTTTGGCCCTCCAAGGGAAGCTCGTCTTCCTGTTTAAGGCAGCTTGCATCTGGAAGAAATCCTGTTCCGTTCGGGATTGTAGGTGGCCGGAGCTGGGTGTCCAGCTGAGGGAGTTGGGCACAAAGGATGGCCTGATTCCAGGGGTAAGTAAAGTCAGCTGCCCAGGTGCCTGATGTCAGTTTTTAGGAGGCCTTTGGCCCTCCATGGGAAGCCAGGCTTCCTGCTTGTGGCAGCTTGCATCTGGAAGACATCCTGTTCAGTTCGGGATTGTAGGTGGCCGGAGCTCGGTGCCCGGATGAGGGTGTTGGACACAAAGGATGGGCTGTTTCCAGGGGTAAGTAAAGTCAGCTGCCCAGGTGCCTGATGTCAGTTTGCCGGTGGCTATTGTTCCTACATGGAAAGCCAGGCTTCCAGCTTGTGGCAGCTTGCATCGGGAAGTAATCCTGATCTGTTCGGGATTGCAGGTGGCCGAGGCCTGGTGCCCGGCAGAGGGAGTTGGGCACAAAGGATGGCCTGTATCCAGGGGTAAGTAAAGTCAGCTGCCCAGGTGCCTGATGTCAGTTTGTAGGAGGCCTTTGGTCCTCCATGGGAAACCAGTCTTTCAGCTTTTGGCAGCTTGCATCTGGAAGAAATCCTGTTCCGTTCGGGATTGTAGGTGGCCGAGGCCAGGTGCCCGGCAGAGGGAGTTGGGCACAAAGTATGGCCTGTTTCCAGGGGTAAGTAAAGTCAGCTGCCCAGGTGCCTGATGTCAGTTTGTAGGCGGCCTTTGGCCCTCCAAGTGAAGCCACGTTTCCAGCTTGTGGCAGCTTGCATCTGGAAGAACTCCGGTTCCGTTCGGGATTGTAGGTGGCCGAGGCCAAATGCCCGGCAGAGGGAGTTGGGCACAAAGGATGGCCTGTTTCCAGGGGTAAGTAAAGTCACCTGCCCAGGTGCCTGATGTCAGTTTGTAGGAGCCCTTTGGCCCTCCATAGGAAGCCAGGCTTCCTGCTTGTGGCAGCTTGCATCTGGAAGAAATCCTGTTCCGTTCGGGATTGTAGGTGGCCAAGGCCTGGTGCCCGGCAGAGGGAGTTGGGCACAAAGGATGGACTCTTTCCAGGGGTAAGTAAAGTCAGCTGCCCAGGTGCCTGATGTCAGTTTGTAGGAGGCCTTTCACCCTCCAAGGAAAGCTAGTCTTTATGTTCAAGGCAGCTTGCATCGGGAAGAAATCCTGTTCCGTTCGGGATTGTAGGTGGCCAAAGCTGTGGGCCCAGCTGAGGGAGTTGGGCACAAAGGATGGCCTGATTCCAGGGGTAAGTAAAGTCAGCTGCCCAGGTGCCTGATGTCAGTTTGTAGGAGGCCTTTGGCCCTCCAAGGGAAGCTAGTCTTTCAGCTTGTGGCAGCTTGCATCTGGAAGAAATGCTGTTCCGTTCGGGATTGTAGGTGGCCGAGGCCAGGTGCCCGGCAGAGGGAGTTGGGCACAAACGATGTCCTGTTTAGAGGGGTAAGTAAAGTCAGCTGCCCACGTGCCTGATGTCAGTTTGTAGAAGGCCTTTGGCCCTCCATGGGAAGCCAGGCTTCCTGCTTGTGGCAGCTTGCATCTGGAAGAAATCCTGTTCCGTTCGGGATTGTAGGTGGCTGGAGCTGGGTGCCCGGATGAGGGAGTTGGGCACAAAGGATGGCCTGTTTCCAGGGGTAAGTAAAGTCAGCTGCCCAGGTGCCTGATGTCAGTTTGTAGGAGGCCTTTGGTCCTCCATGGGAAACCAGTCTTTCAGCTTGTGGCAGCTTGCATCTGGAAGAAATCCTGTTCCGTTCGGGATTGTAGGTGGCCGAGGCCAGGTGCCCGGCAGAGGGAGTTGGGCACAAAGTATGGCCTGTTTCCAGGGGTAAGTAAAGTCAGCTGCCCAGGTGCCTGATGTCAGTTTGTAGGCGGCCTTTGGCCCTCCAAGTGAAGCCACGTTTCCAGCTTGTGGCAGCTTGCATCTGGAAGAACTCCGGTTCCGTTCGGGATTGTAGGTGGCCGAGGCCAAATGCCCGGCAGAGGGAGTTGGGCACAAAGGATGGCCTGTTTCCAGGGGTAAGTAAAGTCACCTGCCCAGGTGCCTGATGTCAGTTTGTAGGAGCCCTTTGGCCCTCCATAGGAAGCCAGGCTTCCTGCTTGTGGCAGCTTGCATCTGGAAGAAATCCTGTTCCGTTCGGGATTGTAGGTGGCCAAGGCCTGGTGCCCGGCAGAGGGAGTTGGGCACAAAGGATGGACTCTTTCCAGGGGTAAGTAAAGTCAGCTGCCCAGGTGCCTGATGTCAGTTTGTAGGAGGCCTTTCACCCTCCAAGGAAAGCTAGTCTTTATGTTCAAGGCAGCTTGCATCGGGAAGAAATCCTGTTCCGTTCGGGATTGTAGGTGGCCAAAGCTGTGGGCCCAGCTGAGGGAGTTGGGCACAAAGGATGGCCTGATTCCAGGGGTAAGTAAAGTCAGCTGCCCAGGTGCCTGATGTCAGTTTGTAGGAGGCCTTTGGCCCTCCAAGGGAAGCTAGTCTTTCAGCTTGTGGCAGCTTGCATCTGGAAGAAATGCTGTTCCGTTCGGGATTGTAGGTGGCCGAGGCCAGGTGCCCGGCAGAGGGAGTTGGGCACAAACGATGTCCTGTTTAGAGGGGTAAGTAAAGTCAGCTGCCCACGTGCCTGATGTCAGTTTGTAGAAGGCCTTTGGCCCTCCATGGGAAGCCAGGCTTCCTGCTTGTGGCAGCTTGCATCTGGAAGAAATCCTGTTCCGTTCGGGATTGTAGGTGGCTGGAGCTGGGTGCCCGGATGAGGGAGTTGGGCACAAAGGATGGCCTGTTTCCAGGGGTAAGTAAAGTCAGCTGCCCAGTGCCTGATGTCAGTTTGTAGGAGGCCTTTGGTCCTCCATGGGAAACCAGTCTTTCAGCTTGTGGCAGCTTGCATCTGGAAGAAATCCTGTTCCGTTCGGGATTGTAGGTGGCCGAGGCCAGGTGCCCGGCAGAGGGAGTTGGGCACAAAGTATGGCCTGTTTCCAGGGGTAAGTAAAGTCAGCTGCCCAGGTGCCTGATGTCAGTTTGTAGGCGGCCTTTGGCCCTCCAAGTGAAGCCACGTTTCCAGCTTGTGGCAGCTTGCATCTGGAAGAAATCCTGTTCCGTTCGGGATTGTAGGTGGGCGAGGCCAGGTGCCCGGCAGAGGGAGTTGGGCACAAAGGATGGGCTGTTTCATGAGGAAAGTAAAGTCAGCTGCCCAGGTGCCTGATGTCAGTTTGTAGGAGGCCTTTGGCCCCCCAAGTGAAGCCACGTTTCCAGCTTGTGGCAGCTTGCATCTGGAAGCAATCCTGTTCCGTTCGGGATTGTAGGTGGGCGAGACCTGGTGCCCGGCAGAGGGAGTTGGGCACAAAGGATGGGCTGTTTCCAGGGGTAAGTAAAGTCAGCTGCCCAGGTGCCTGATGCCAGTATGTAGGAGGCCTTTGGTCCTCCATGGGAAACCAGTCTTCCAGCTTGTGGCAGCTTGCATCTGGAAGAAATCCTGTTCCGTTTGGGATTGTAGGTGGCCGAGGCCAGGTGCCCGGCAGAGGGAGTTGGGCACAAAGGATGGGCTGTTTCCAGGGGTAAGTAAAGTCAGCTGCCCAGGTGCCTGATGTCAGTTTGTAGGAGGCCTTTGGCCCTCCATGGGAAGCCAGGTTTACTGCTTGTGGCAGCTTGCATCTGGAAGAAATCCTGTTCCGTTCGGGATTGTAGGTGGCCGAGGCCAGGTGCCCGGCAGAGGGAGTTGGGCACATATGATGGCTGGTTTCCAGGGGTAAGTAAGGTCAGCTGCCCAGGTGCCTGATGTCAGTTTGTAGGAGGCCTTTGGCCCTCCAAGGGATGACAGGCTTCCAGTTTGTGGCAGCTTGCATCTGGAAGAAATCCTGTTCCGTTCAGGATTGTAGGTGGCCGAGGCCTGGAGCCCCGCAGAGGGAGTTGGGCACAAAGGATGGCCTGTTTCCTGGGGTAAGTAAAGTCAGCAGCCCAGGTGCCTGATGTCAGTTTGTAGGAGGCCTTTGACCCTCCAAGGGAAGCTAGTCTTCCAGCTTGTGGCAGCTTGCATCTGGAAGAAATCCTGTTCCGTTCAGGATTGTAGGTGGGCGAGGCCAGGTGCCCGGCAGAGGGAGTTGGGCACAAAGGATGGGCTGTTTCCAGGGGTAAGTAAAGTCAGCTGCCCAGGTGCCTGATGTCAGTTTGTAGGAGGCCTTTAGCCCCCCAAGTGAAGCCACGTTTCCAGCTTGTGGCAGCTTGCATCTGGAAGAACTCCGGTTCCGTTCGGGATTGTAGGTGGCCGAGGCCATCTGCCCGGCACAGGGAGTTGGGCACAAAGGATGTCTTGTTTCCAGGGGCAAGTAAAGTCATCTGCCCAGGTGCCTGATGTCAGTTTTTAGGAGGCCTTTGGCCCTCCATGGGAAGCCAGGCTTCCTGCTTGTGGCAGCTTGCATCTGGAAGACATCCTGTTCAGTTCGGGATTGTAGGTGGCCGGAGCTCGGTGCCCGGATGAGGGTGTTGGACACAAAGGATGGGCTGTTTCCAGGGGTAAGTAAAGTCAGCTGCCCAGGTGCCTGATGTCAGTTTGCCGGTGGCTATTGTTCCTACATGGAAAGCCAGGCTTCCAGCTTGTGGCAGCTTGCATCGGGAAGTAATCCTGATCTGTTCGGGATTGCAGGTGGCCGAGGCCTGGTGCCCGGCAGAGGGAGTTGGGCACAAAGGATGTCCTGTTTCCAGGGGTAAGTAAAGTCAGCTGCCCAGGTGCCTGATGTCAGTTTGTAGGAGGCCTTTGGTCCTCCATGGGAAACCAGTCTTTCAGCTTGTGGCAGCTTGCATCTGGAAGAAATCCTGTTCCGTTCGGGATTGTAGGTGGCCGAGGCCAGGTGCCCGGCAGAGGGAGTTGGGCACAAAGTATGGCCTGTTTCCAGGGGTAAGTAAAGTCAGCTGCCCAGGTGCCTGATGTCAGTTTGTAGGCGGCCTTTGGCCCTCCAAGTGAAGCCACGTTTCCAGCTTGTGGCAGCTTGCATCTGGAAGAACTCCGGTTCCGTTCGGGATTGTAGGTGGCCGAGGCCAAATGCCCGGCAGAGGGAGTTGGGCACAAAGGATGGCCTGTTTCCAGGGGTAAGTAAAGTCACCTGCCCAGGTGCCTGATGTCAGTTTGTAGGAGCCCTTTGGCCCTCCATAGGAAGCCAGGCTTCCTGCTTGTGGCAGCTTGCATCTGGAAGAAATCCTGTTCCGTTCGGGATTGTAGGTGGCCAAGGCCTGGTGCCCGGCAGAGGGAGTTGGGCACAAAGGATGGACTCTTTCCAGGGGTAAGTAAAGTCAGCTGCCCAGGTGCCTGATGTCAGTTTGTAGGAGGCCTTTCACCCTCCAAGGAAAGCTAGTCTTTATGTTCAAGGCAGCTTGCATCGGGAAGAAATCCTGTTCCGTTCGGGATTGTAGGTGGCCAAAGCTGTGGGCCCAGCTGAGGGAGTTGGGCACAAAGGATGGCCTGATTCCAGGGGTAAGTAAAGTCAGCTGCCCAGGTGCCTGATGTCAGTTTGTAGGAGGCCTTTGGCCCTCCAAGGGAAGCTAGTCTTTCAGCTTGTGGCAGCTTGCATCTGGAAGAAATGCTGTTGCGTTCGGGATTGTAGGTGGCCGAGGCCAGGTGCCCGGCAGAGGGAGTTGGGCACAAACGATGTCCTGTTTAGAGGGGTAAGTAAAGTCAGCTGCCCACGTGCCTGATGTCAGTTTGTAGAAGGCCTTTGGCCCTCCTTGGGAAGCCAGGCTTCCTGCTTGTGGCAGCTTGCATCTGGAAGAAATCCTGTTCCGTTCGGGATTGTAGGTGGCTGGAGCTGGGTGCCCGGATGAGGGAGTTGGGCACAAAGGATGGCCTGTTTCCTGGGGTAAGTAAAGTCAGCTGCCCAGGTGCCTGATGTCAGTTTGTAGGAGGCCTTTGGTCCTCCATGGGAAACCAGTCTTTCAGCTTGTGGCAGCTTGCATCTGGAAGAAATCCTGTTCCGTTCGGGATTGTAGGTGGCCGAGGCCAGGTGCCCGGCAGAGGGAGTTGGGCACAAAGTATGGCCTGTTTCCAGGGGTAAGTAAAGTCAGCTGCCCAGGTGCCTGATGTCAGTTTGTAGGCGGCCTTTGGCCCTCCAAGTGAAGCCACGTTTCCAGCTTGTGGCAGCTTGCATCTGGAAGAACTCCGGTTCCGTTCGGGATTGTAGGTGGCCGAGGCCAAATGCCCGGCAGAGGGAGTTGGGCACAAAGGATGGCCTGTTTCCAGGGGTAAGTAAAGTCACCTGCCCAGGTGCCTGATGTCAGTTTGTAGGAGCCCTTTGGCCCTCCATAGGAAGCCAGGCTTCCTGCTTGTGGCAGCTTGCATCTGGAAGAAATCCTGTTCCGTTCGGGATTGTAGGTGGCCAAGGCCTGGTGCCCGGCAGAGGGAGTTGGGCACAAAGGATGGACTCTTTCCAGGGGTAAGTAAAGTCAGCTGCCCAGGTGCCTGATGTCAGTTTGTAGGAGGCCTTTCACCCTCCAAGGAAAGCTAGTCTTTATGTTCAAGGCAGCTTGCATCGGGAAGAAATCCTGTTCCGTTCGGGATTGTAGGTGGCCAAAGCTGTGGGCCCAGCTGAGGGAGTTGGGCACAAAGGATGGCCTGATTCCAGGGGTAAGTAAAGTCAGCTGCCCAGGTGCCTGATGTCAGTTTGTAGGAGGCCTTTGGCCCTCCAAGGGAAGCTATTCTTTCAGCTTGTGGCAGCTTGCATCTGGAAGAAATGCTGTTCCGTTCGGGATTGTAGGTGGGCGAGGCCAGGTGCCCGGCAGAGGGAGTTGGGCACAAACGATGTCCTGTTTAGAGGGGTAAGTAAAGTCAGCTGCCCACGTGCCTGATGTCAGTTTGTAGAAGGCCTTTGGCCCTCCATGGGAAGCCAGGCTTCCTGCTTGTGGCAGCTTTCATCTGGAAGAAATCCTGTTCCGTTCTGGATTGAAGGTGGCCGAGGCCAGTTGCCGGGCTGAGGAAGTTGGGCACAAAGGATGTCCTGTTTCCTGGGGTAAGTAAAGTCAGCTGCCCAGGTGCCTGATGTCAGTTTGTAGGAGGCCTTTGGCCCTCCAAGGGAAGCCAGGCTTCCAGCTTGTGGCAGCTTGAATCTGGAAGAAATGCTGTTCCGTTCGGGATTGTAGGTGGCCGAGGCCAGGTGCCGGGCTGAGGGAGTTGGGCACAAAGGATGGCCTGTTTCCAGGTGTAAGTAAAGTCAGCATCCCAGGTGCCTGATGTCAGTTTGTAGGAGGCCTTTGGCCCTCCAAGAGAAGCCAGGCTTCCTGCTTGTGACAGTTTGCATCTGGAAGAAATGCTGTTCCGTTCGGGATTGTAGGTGGCCGAGGTCAGGTGCCCATCAGAGGGAGTTGGGCACAAATGATGGCCTGTTTCTTTAGGAATGTAAAGTCAGCTGCCCAGGTGCCTGATGTCAGTTTGTAGGAGGCCTTTGGCCCTCCAAGTGAAGCCACATTTCCAGCTTGTGGCAGCTTGCATCTGGAAGAAATCCTGTTCCGTTCGGGATTGTAGGTGGCCAAAGCTGTGGGCCCGGCAGAGGGAGTTGGGCCCAAAGATGGGCTGTTTCCAGGGGTAAGTTAAGTCACCTGCCCAAATGTCTGATGTCAGTTTATAGGAGGCCTTTGGCCCTCCCAGGGAAGCTAGTCTTCCTGTTAAAGGCAGCTTGCATCTGGAAGAAATCCTGTTCCGTTCGGGATTGTAGTTGGCCGAGGCCAGGTGCCCGGCAGAGGGAGTTGGGCACAAAGGATGGGCTGTTTCCCGGGGTAAGTAAAGTCAGCTGCCCAGGTGCCTGATGTCAGTTTGTAGGAGGCCTTTGGCCTCCAAGGGATGACAGGCTTCCAGTTTGTGGCAGCTTGCATCTGGAAGAAATCCTGTTCCGTTCAGGATTGTAGGTGGCCGAGGCCTGGAGCCCGGCAGAGGGAGTTGGGCACAAAGGATGGACTGTTTCCAGGGGTAAGTAAAGTCAGCAGCCCAGGTGCCTGATGTCAGTTTGTAGGAGGCCTTTGGCCCTCCAAGGGAAGCTAGTCTTCCAGCTTGTGGCAGCTTGCATCTGGAAGAAATCCTGTTCCGTTCGGGATTGTAGGTGGGCGAGGCCAGGTGCCCGGCAGAGGGAGTTGGGCACAAAGGATGGGCTGTTTCATGAGGAAAGTAAAGTCAGCTGCCCAGGTGCCTGATGTCAGTTTGTAGGAGGCCTTTGGCCCCCCAAGTGAAGCCACGTTTCCAGCTTGTGGCAGCTTGCATCTGGAAGCAATCCTGTTCCGTTCGGGATTGTAGGTGGGCGAGACCTGGTGCCCGGCAGAGGGAGTTGGGAACAAAGGATGGGCTGTTTCCAGGGGTAAGTAAAGTCAGCTGCCCAGGTGCCTGATGCCAGTATGTAGGAGGCCTTTGGTCCTCCATGGGAAACCAGTCTTCCAGCTTGTGGCAGCTTGCATCTGGAAGAAATCCTGTTCCGTTTGGGATTGTAGGTGGCCGAGGCCAGGTGCCCGGCAGAGGGAGTTGGCACAAAGGATGGGCTGTTTCCAGGGGTAAGTAAAGTCATCTGCCCAGGTGCCTGATGTCAGTTTGTAGGAGGCCTTTGGCCCTCCATGGGAAGCCAGGTTTACTGCTTGTGGCAGCTTGCATCTGGAAGAAATCCTGTTCCGTTCGGGATTGTAGGTGGCCGAGGCCAGGTGCCCGGCAGAGGGAGTTTGGCACATATGATGGCTGGTTTCCAGGGGTAAGTAAGGTCAGCTGCCCAGGTGCCTGATGTCAGTTTGTAGGAGGCCTTTGGCCCTCCAAGGGATGACAGGCTTCCAGTTTGTGGCAGCTTGCATCTGGAAGAAATCCTGTTCCGTTCAGGATTGTAGGTGGCCGAGGCCTGGAGCCCCGCAGAGGGAGTTGGGCACAAAGGATGGCCTGTTTCCTGGGGTAAGTAAAGTCAGCAGCCCAGGTGCCTGATGTCAGTTTGTAGGAGGCCTTTGACCCTCCAAGGGAAGCTAGTCTTCCAGCTTGTGGCAGCTTGCATCTGGAAGAAATCCTGTTCCGTTCAGGATTGTAGGTGGGCGAGGCCAGGTGCCCGGCAGAGGGAGTTGGGCACAAAGGATGGGCTGTTTCCAGGGGTAAGTAAAGTCAGCTGCCCAAATGTCTGATGTCAGTTTGTAGGAGGCCTTTGGCCCCCCAAGTGAAGCCACGTTTCCAGCTTGTGGCAGCTTGCATCTGGAAGAACTCCGGTTCCGTTCGGGATTGTAGGTGGCCGAGGCCATCTGCCCGGCACAGGGAGTTGGGCACAAAGGATGTCTTGTTTCCAGGGGCAAGTAAAGTCATCTGCCCAGGTGCCTGATGTCAGTTTTTAGGAGGCCTTTGGCCCTCCATGGGAAGCCAGGCTTCCTGCTTGTGGCAGCTTGCATCTGGAAGAAATCGTGTTCCGTTCGGGATTGTAGGGGGCCGGAGCTGGGTGCCCGGATGAGGGAGTTGGACACAAAGGATGGGCTGTTTCCAGGGGTAAGTAAAGTCAGCTGCCCAGGTGCCTGATGTCAGTTTGCAGGTGGCTATTGGTCCTCCATGGAAAGCCAGGCTTCCAGCTTGTGGCAGCTTGCATCGGGAAGTAATACTGATCTGTTCGGGATTGCAGGTGGCCGAGGCCTGGTGCCCGGCAGAGGGAGTTGGGCACAAAGGATGGCCTGTTTCCTGGGGTAAGTAAAGTCAGCTGCCCAGGTGCCTGATGTCAGTTTGTAGGAGGCCTTTGGCCCTCCAAGGGAAGCTTGTCTTCCAGTTTGTGACAGCTTGCATCTGGAAGCAATCCTGATCCGTTCGGGATTGTAGGTGGGCGAGGC
Source organism: Chamaea fasciata (assembly GCF_029207755.1). NCBI lineage: Eukaryota > Metazoa > Chordata > Aves > Passeriformes > Sylviidae > Chamaea > Chamaea fasciata. The sequence goes on from NW_027094193.1 coordinate 131,844, forward strand.
CTGGTGCTTGGCAGAGGGAGTTGGGCACAAAGGATGGGCTGTTTCCAGGGGTAAGTTAAGTCAGCTGCCCAAATGTCTGATGTCAGTTTATAGGAGGCCTTTGGCCCTCCAAGGGAAGCTAGTCTTCCTGTTAAAGGCAGCTTGCATCTGGAAGAAATCCTGTTCCGTTCGGGATTGTAGGTGGGCGAGCCTGGTGCTTGGCAGAGGGAGTTGGGCACAAAGGATGGGCTGTTTCCAGGGGTAAGTTAAGTCACCTGCCCAAATGTCTGATGTCAGTTTATAGGAGGCCTTTGGCCCTCCAAGGGAAGGTAGTCTTCCTGTTAAAGGCAGCTTGCATCTGGAAGAAATCCTGTTCCGTTCGGGATTGTAGGTGGCCAAGGCCTGGTGCCCGGCAGAGGGAGTTGGGCACAAAGGATGGGCTGTTTCCAGGGGTAAGTAAAGTCAGCTGCCCAGGTGCCTGATGTCAGTTTGTAGGAGGCCTTTGGCCCTCCATGTGAAGCCAGGTTTACTGCTTGTGGCAGCTTGCATCTGGAAGAAATCCTGTTCCGTTCGGGATTGTAGGAGGCCGAGGCCAGGTGCCCGGCAGAGGGAGTTGGGCACATATGATGGCTGGTTTCCAGGGGTAAGTAAGGTCAGCTGCCCAGGTGCCTGATGTCAGTTTGTAGGAGGCCTTTGGCCCTCCAAGGGATGACAGGCTTCCAGTTTGTGGCAGCTTGCATCTGGAAGAAATCCTGTTCCGTTCAGGATTGTAGGTGGCCGAGGCCTGGAGCCCGGCAGAGGGAGTTGGGCACAAAGGATGGACTGTTTCCAGGGGTAAGTAAAGTCAGCAGCCCAGGTGCCTGATGTCAGTTTGTAGGAGGCCTTTGGCCCTCCAAGGGAAGCTAGTCTTCCAGCTTGTGGCAGCTTGCATCTGGAAGAAATCCTGTTCCGTTCGGGATTGTAGGTAGGCTAAGCCAGGTGCCCGGCAGAGGGAGTTGGGCACAAAGGATGGGCTGTTTCCAGGGGTAAGTAAAGTCAGCTGCCCAGGTGCCTGATGTCAGTTTGTAGGAGGCCTTTGGCCCTCCATGGGAAGCCAGGCTTACTGCTTGTGGCAGCTTGCATCTGGAAGAAATCCTGTTCCGTTCAGGATTGTAGGTGGCCGAGGCCTGGTGCCCGGCAGAGGGAGTTGGGCACAAAGGATGGGCTTTTTCCAGGGGTAAGTAAAGTCAGCTGCCCAGGTGCCTGATGTCAGTTTGTAGGAGGCCTTTGGCCCTCCAAGGGAAGCTTGTCTTCCAGTTTGTGGCAGCTTGCATCTGGAAGAAATCCTGTTCCGTTCGGGATTGTAGGTGGGCGAGGCCTGGTGCCCGGCAGAGGGAGTTGGGCACAAAGGATGGGCTGTTTCCAGGGGTAAGTAAAGTCAGCTGCCCAGGTGCCTGATGTCAGTTTGTAGGAGGCCTTTGGTTCTCCAAGGGAAGCTTGTCTTCCAGTTTGTGGCAGCTTGCATCTGGAAGAAATCCTGTTCCGTTCAGGATTGTAGGTGGGCGAGGCCTGGTGCTTGGCAGAGGGAGTTGGGCACAAAGGATGGGCTGTTTCCAGGGGTAAGTTAAGTCACCTGCCCAAATGTCTGATGTCAGTTTATAGGAGGCCTTTGGCCCTCCAAGGGAAGCTAGTCTTCCTGTTAAAGGCAGCTTGCATCTGGAAGAAATCCTGTTCCGTTCGGGATTGTAGGTGGCCGAGGCCAGGTGCCCGGCAGAGGAAGTTGGGCACAAAGGATGGGCTGTTTCCAGGGGTAAGTAAAGTCAGCTGCCCAGGTGCCTGATGTCAGTTTGTAGGAGGCCTTTGGCTCTCCATGTGAAGCCAGGTTTACTGCTTGTGGCAGCTTGCATCTGGAAGAAATCCTGTTCCGTTCGGGATTGTAGGTGGGCGAGGCCAGGTGCCCGGCAGAGGGAGTTGGGCACATATGATGGCTGGTTTCCAGGGGTAAGTAAGGTCAGCTGCCAGGTGCCTGATGTCAGTTTGTAGGAGGGCCTTTGGCCCTCCAAGGGATGACAGGCTTCCAGTTTGTGGCAGCTTGCATCTGGAAGAAATCCTGTTCCGTTCAGGATTGTAGGTGGCCGAGGCCTGGAGCCCGGCAGAGGGAGTTGGGCACAAAGGATGGACTGTTTCCAGGGGTAAGTAAAGTCAGCAGCCCAGGTGCCTGATGTCAGTTTGTAGGAGGCCTTTGGCCCTCCAAGGGAAGCTAGTCTTCCAGCTTGTGGCAGCTTGCATCTGGAAGAAATCCTGTTCCGTTCGGGATTGTAGGTGGGCGAGGCCAGGTGCCCGGCAGAGGGAGTTGGGCACAAAGGATGGGCTGTTTCCAGGGGTAAGTAAAGTCAGCTGCCCAGGTGCCTGATGTCAGTTTGTAGGAGGCCTTTGGCCCCCCAAGTGAAGCCACGTTTCCAGCTTGTGGCAGCTTGCATCTGGAAGAACTCCGGTTCCGTTCGGGATTGTAGGTGGCCGAGGCCATCTGCCCGGCAGAGGGAGTTGGGCACAAAGGATGGCCTGTTTCCAGGGGTAAGTAAAGTCAGCTGCCCAGGTGCCTGATGTCAGTTTGTAGGAGGCCTTTGGCCCTCCAAGGGAAGCTTGTCTTCCAGTTTGTGGCAGCTTGCATCTGGAAGCAATCCTGTTCCGTTCGGGATTGTAGGTGGGCGAGACCTGGTGCCCGGCAGAGGGAGTTGGGCACAAAGGATGGACTGTTTCCAGGGGTAAGTAAAGTCAGCTGCCCAGGTGCCTGATGCCAGTATGTAGGAGGCCTTTGGTCCTCCATGGGAAACCAGTCTTCCAGCTTGTGGCAGCTTGCATCTGGAAGAAATCCTGTTCCGTTTGGGATTGTAGGTGGCCGAGGCCAGGTGCCCGGCAGAGGGAGTTGGGCACAAAGGATGGGCTGTTTCCAGGGGTAAGTAAAGTCAGCTGCCCAGGTGCCTGATGTCAGTTTGTAGGAGGCCTTTGGCCCTCCATGGGAAGCCAGGTTTACTGCTTGTGGCAGCTTGCATCTGGAAGAAATCCTGTTCCGTTCGGGATTGTAGGTGGGCGAGGCCAGGTGCCCGGCAGAGGGAGTTGGGCACATATGATGGCTGGTTTCCAGGGGTAAGTAAGGTCAGCTGCCCAGGTGCCTGATGTCAGTTTGTAGGAGGCCTTTGGCCCTCCAAGGGATGACAGGCTTCCAGTTTGTGACAGCTTGCATCTGGAAGAAATCCTGTTCCGTTCAGGATTGTAGGAGGCCGAGGCCTGGAGCCCGGCAGAGGGAGTTGGGCACAAAGGATGGCCTGTTTCCAGGGGTAAGTAAAGTCAGCAGCCCAGGTGCCTGATGTCAGTTTGTAGGAGGCCTTTGACCCTCCAAGGGAAGCTAGTCTTCCAGCTTGTGGCAGCTTGCATCTGGAAGAAATCCTGTTCCGTTCGGGATTGTAGGTGGGCGAGGCCAGGTGCCCGGCAGAGGGAGTTGGGCACAAAGGATGGGCTGTTTCCAGGGGTAAGTAAAGTCAGCTGCCCAGGTGCCTGATGTCAGTTTGTAGGAGGCCTTTGGCCCCCCAAGTGAAGCCACGTTTCCAGCTTGTGGCAGCTTGCATCTGGAAGAACTCCGGTTCCGTTCGGGATTGTTGGTGGCCGAGGCCATCTGCCCAACAGAGGGAGTTGGGCACAAAGGATGTCTTGTTTCCAGGGGCAAGTAAAGTCATCTGCCCAGGTGCCTGATGTCAGTTTTTAGGAGGCCTTTGGCCCTCCATGGGAAGCCAGGCTTCCTGCTTGTGGCAGCTTGCATCTGGAAGAAATCGTGTTCCGTTCGGGATTGTAGGGGGCCGGAGCTGGGTGCCCGGATGAGGGAGTTGGACACAAAGGATGGGCTGTTTCCAGGGGTAAGTAAAGTCAGCTGCCCAGGTTCCTGATGTCAGTTTGCAGGTGGCTATTGGTCCTCCATGGAAAGCCAGGCTTCCAGCTTGTGGCAGCTTGCATCGGGAAGTAATACTGATCTGTTCGGGATTGCAGGTGGCCGAGGCCTGGTGCCCGGCAGAGGGAGTTGGGCACAAAGGATGGCCTGTTTCCAGGGGTAAGTAAAGTCAGCTGCCCAGGTGCCTGATGTCAGTTTGTAGGAGGCCTTTGGCCCTCCAAGGGAAGCTTGTCTTCCAGTTTGTGGCAGCTTGCATCTGGAAGCAATCCTGTTCCGTTCGGGATTGTAGGTGGGCGAGACCTGGTGCCCGGCAGAGGGAGTTGGGCACAAAGGATGGGCTGTTTCCAGGGGTAAGTAAAGTCAGCTGCCCAGGTGCCTGATGCCAGTTTGTAGGAGGCCTTTGGTCCTCCATGGGAAACCAGTCTTCCAGCTTGTGGCTGCTTGCATCTGAAAGAAATCCTTTTCCGTTCGGGATTGTAGGTGGCCGAGGCCAGGTGCCCGGCAGAGGGAGTTGGGCACAAATGATGGGCTGTTTCCAGGGGTAAGTAAAGTCAGCTGCCCAGGTGCCTGATGTCAGTTTGTAGGAGGCCTTTGGCCCTCCAAGGGAAGCTTGTCTTCCAGTTTGTGGCAGCTTGCATCTGGAAGCAATCCTGTTCCGTTCGGGATTGTAGGTGGGCGAGGCCTGGTGCCCGGCAGAGGGAGTTGGGCACAATGGATGGGCTGTTTCCAGGGGTAAGTAAAGTCAGCTGCCCAGGTGCCTGATGTCAGTTTGTAGGAGGCCTTTGGCCCTCCAAGAGAAGCTTGTCTTCCAGTTCGTGGCAGCTTGCATCTGGAAGAAATCCTGTTCCGTTCGGGATTGTAGGTGGGCGAGGCCTGGTGCTTGGCAGAGGGAGTTGGGCACAAAGGATGGGCTGTTTCCAGGGGTAAGTTAAGTCAGCTGCCCAAATGTCTGATGTCAGTTTATAGGAGGCCTTTGGCCCTCCAAGGGAAGCTAGTCTTCCTGTTAAAGGCAGCTTGCATCTGGAAGAAATCCTGTTCCGTTCGGGATTGTAGGTGGGCGAGGCCTGGTGCTTGGCAGAGGGAGTTGGGCATAAAGGATGGGCTGTTTCCAGGGGTAAGTTAAGTCACCTGCCCAAATGTCTGATGTCAGTTTATAGGAGGCCTTTGGCCCTCCAAGGGAAGCTAGTCTTCCTGTTAAAGGCAGCTTGCATCTGGAAGAAATCCTGTTCCGTTCGGGATTGTAGGTGGCCGAGGCCAGGTGCCCGGCAGAGGGAGTTGGGCACAAAGGATGGGCTGTTTCCAGGGGTAAGTAAAGTCAGCTGCCCAGGTGCCTGATGTCAGTTTGTAGGAGGCCTTTGGCCCTCCATGTGAAGCCAGGTTTACTGCATGTGGCAGCTTGCATCTGGAAGAAATCCTGTTCCGTTCGGGATTGTAGGAGGCCGAGGCCAGGTGCCCGGCAGAGGGAGTTGGGCACATATGATGGCTGGTTTCCAGGGGTAAGTAAGGTCAGCTGCCCAGGTGCCTGATGTCAGTTTGTAGGAGGCCTTTGGCCCTCCAAGGGATGACAGGCTTCCAGTTTGTGGCAGCTTGCATCTGGAAGAAATCCTGTTCCGTTCAGGATTGTAGGTGGCCGAGGCCTGGAGCCCGGCAGAGGGAGTTGGGCACAAAGGATGGCCTGTTTCCAGGGGTAAGTAAAGTCAGCAGCCCAGGTGCCTGATGTCAGTTTGTAGGAGGCCTTTGGCCCTCCAAGGGAAGCTAGTCTTCTAGCTTGTGGCAGCTTGCATCTGGAAGAAATCCTGTTCCGTTCGGGATTGTAGGTGGGCGAGGCCAGGTGCCCGGCAGAGGGAGTTGGGCACAAAGGATGGGCTGTTTCCAGGGGTAAGTAAAGTCAGCTGCCCAGGTGCCTGATGTCAGTTTGTAGGAGGCCTTTGGCCCCCCAAGTGAAGCCACGTTTCCAGCTTGTGCCAGCTTGCATCATGAAGAACTCCGGTTCCGTTCGGGATTGTAGGTGGCCGAGGCCATCTGCCCGGCAGAGGGAGTTGGGCACAAAGGATGGCCTGTTTCCAGGGGTAAGTAAAGTCAGCTGCCCAGGTGCCTGATGTCAGTTTGTAGGAGGCCTTTGGCCCTCCATGGGAAGCCAGGTTTACTGCTTGTGGCAGCTTGCATCTGGAAGAAGTCCTGTTCCGTTCGGGATTGTAGGTGGCCGAGGCCAGGTGCCCGGCAGAGGGAGTTGGGCACATATGATGGCTGGTTTCCAGGGGTAAGTAAGGTCAGCTGCCCAGGTGCCTGATGTCAGTTTGTAGGAGGCCTTTGGCCCTCCAAGGGATGACAGGCTTCCAGTTTGTGGCAGCTTGCATCTGGAAGAAATCCTGTTCCGTTCAGGATTGTAGGTGGCCGAGGCGTGGAGCCCGGCAGAGGGAGTTGGGCACAAAGGATGGCCTGTTTCCAGGGGTAAGTAAAGTCATCTGCCCAGGTGCCTGATGTCAGTTTTTAGGAGGCCTTTGGCCCTCCATGGGAAGCCAGGCTTCCTGCTTGTGGCAGCTTGCATCTGGAAGAAATCCTGTTCCGTTCGGGATTGTAGGGGGCCAGAGCTGGGTGCCCGGATGAGGGAGTTGGACACAAAGGATGGGCTGTTTCCAGGGGTAAGTAAAGTCAGCTGCCCAGGTGCCTGATGTCAGTTTGCAGGTGGCTATTGGTCCTCCATGGAAAGCCAGGCTTCCAGCTTGTGGCAGCTTGCATCGGGAAGTAATACTGATCTGTTCGGGATTGCAGGTGGCCGAGGCCTGGTGCCCTGCAGAGGGAGTTGGGCACAAAGGATGGCCTGTTTCCAGGGGTAAGAAAAGTCAGTCGCCCAGGTGCCTGATGTCAGTTTGTAGGAGGCCTTTGGCCCTCCAAGGGAAGCTTGTCTTCCAGTTTGTGGCAGCTTGCATCTGGAAGCAATCCTGTTCCGTTCGGGATTGTAGGTGGGCGAGACCTGGTGCCCGGCAGAGGGAGTTGGGCACAAAGGATGGGCTGTTTCCAGGGGTAAGTAAAGTCAGCTGCCCAGGTGCCTGATGCCAGTTTGTAGGAGGCCTTTGGTCCTCCATGGGAAGCTAGTCTTCCAGCTTGTGGCAGCTTGCATCTGGAAGAAATGCTGTTTCGTTCGGGATTGTAGGTGGCCGAGGCCAGGTGCCCGGCAGAGGGAGTTGGGCACAAAGGATGTCCTGTTTAGAGGGGTAAGTACAGTCAGCTGCCCAGGTGCCTGATGTCAGTTTGTAGGAGGCCTTTGGCCCTCCTTGGGAAGCCAGGCTTCCTGCTTGTGGCAGCTTGCATCTGGAAGAAATCCTGTTCCGTTCAGGATTGTAGGTGGCCGAGGCCTGGTGCCCGGCAGAGGGAGTTGGGCACAAAGGATGGGCTGTTTCCAGGGGTAAGTAAAGTCAGCTGCCCAGGTGCCTGATGTCAGTTTGTAGGAGGCCTTTGGCCCTCCATGGGAAGCCAGGTTTACTGCTTGTGGCAGCTTGCATCTGGAAGAAATCCTGTTCCGTTCAGGATTGTAGGTGGGCGAGGCCTGGTGCCCGGCAGAGGGAGTTGGGCACAAAGGATGTGCTGTTACCAGGGGTAAGTTAAGTCAGCTGCCCAAATGTCTGATGTCAGTTTATAGGAGGCCTTTGGCCCTCCAAGGGAAGCTAGTCTTCCTGTTAAAGGCAGCTTGCATCTGGAAGAAATCCTGTTCCGTTCTGGATTGTAGGTGGCCGAGGCCAGGTGCCCGGCAGAGGGAGTTGGGCACAAAGGATGGGCTGTTTCCAGGGGTAAGTAAAGTCAGCTGCCCAGGTGCCTGATGTCAGTTTGTAGGAGGCCTTTGGCCCTCCATGGGAAGCCAGGTTTACTGCTTGTGGCAGCTTGCATCTGGAAGAAATCCTGTTCCGTTCGGGATTGTAGGTGGGCGAGACCTGGTGCCCGGCAGAGGGAGTTGGGCACAAAGGATGGGCTGTTTCCAGGGGTAAGTAAAGTCAGCTGCCCAGGTGCCTGATGCCAGTTTGTAGGAGGCCTTTGGTCCTCCATGGGAAACCAGTCTTCCAGCTTGTGGCTGCTTGCATCTGAAAGAAATCCTTTTCCGTTCGGGATTGTAGGTGGCCGAGGCCAGGTGCCCGGCAGAGGGAGTTGGGCACAAATGATGGGCTGTTTCCAGGGGTAAGTAAAGTCAGCTGCCCAGGTGCCTGATGTCAGTTTGTAGGAGGCCTTTGGCCCTCCAAGAGAAGCTTGTCTTCCAGTTCGTGGCAGCTTGCATCTGGAAGAAATCCTGTTCCGTTCGGGATTGTAGGTGGGCGAGGCCTGGTGCTTGGCAGAGGGAGTTGGGCACAAAGGATGGGCTGTTTCCAGGGGTAAGTTAAGTCAGCTGCCCAAATGTCTGATGTCAGTTTATAGGAGGCCTTTGGCCCTCCAAGGGAAGCTAGTCTTCCTGTTAAAGGCAGCTTGCATCTGGAAGAAATCCTGTTCCGTTCGGGATTGTAGGTGGGCGAGGCCTGGTGCTTGGCAGAGGGAGTTGGGCATAAAGGATGGGCTGTTTCCAGGGGTAAGTTAAGTCACCTGCCCAAATGTCTGATGTCAGTTTATAGGAGGCCTTTGGCCCTCCAAGGGAAGCTAGTCTTCCTGTTAAAGGCAGCTTGCATCTGGAAGAAATCCTGTTCCGTTCGGGATTGTAGGTGGCCGAGGCCAGGTGCCCGGCAGAGGGAGTTGGGCACAAAGGATGGGCTGTTTCCAGGGGTAAGTAAAGTCAGCTGCCCAGGTGCCTGATGTCAGTTTGTAGGAGGCCTTTGGCCCTCCATGTGAAGCCAGGTTTACTGCATGTGGCAGCTTGCATCTGGAAGAAATCCTGTTCCGTTCGGGATTGTAGGAGGCCGAGGCCAGGTGCCCGGCAGAGGGAGTTGGGCACATATGATGGCTGGTTTCCAGGGGTAAGTAAGGTCAGCTGCCCAGGTGCCTGATGTCAGTTTGTAGGAGGCCTTTGGCCCTCCAAGGGATGACAGGCTTCCAGTTTGTGGCAGCTTGCATCTGGAAGAAATCCTGTTCCGTTCAGGATTGTAGGTGGCCGAGGCCTGGAGCCCGGCAGAGGGAGTTGGGCACAAAGGATGGCCTGTTTCCAGGGGTAAGTAAAGTCAGCAGCCCAGGTGCCTGATGTCAGTTTGTAGGAGGCCTTTGGCCCTCCAAGGGAAGCTAGTCTTCTCGCTTGTGGCAGCTTGCATCTGGAAGAAATCCTGTTCCGTTCGGGATTGTAGGTGGGCGAGGCCAGGTGCCCGGCAGAGGGAGTTGGGCACAAAGGATGGGCTGTTTCCAGGGGTAAGTAAAGTCAGCTGCCCAGGTGCCTGATGTCAGTTTGTAGGAGGCCTTTGGCCCCCCAAGTGAAGCCACGTTTCCAGCTTGTGCCAGCTTGCATCATGAAGAACTCCGGTTCCGTTCGGGATTGTAGGTGGCCGAGGCCATCTGCCCGGCAGAGGGAGTTGGGCACAAAGGATGGCCTGTTTCCAGGGGTAAGTAAAGTCAGCTGCCCAGGTGCCTGATGTCAGTTTGTAGGAGGCCTTTGGCCCTCCATGGGAAGCCAGGTTTACTGCTTGTGGCAGCTTGCATCTGGAAGAAGTCCTGTTCCGTTCGGGATTGTAGGTGGCCGAGGCCAGGTGCCCGGCAGAGGGAGTTGGGCACATATGATGGCTGGTTTCCAGGGGTAAGTAAGGTCAGCTGCCCAGGTGCCTGATGTCAGTTTGTAGGAGGCCTTTGGCCCTCCAAGGGATGACAGGCTTCCAGTTTGTGGCAGCTTGCATCTGGAAGAAATCCTGTTCCGTTCAGGATTGTAGGTGGCCGAGGCGTGGAGCCCGGCAGAGGGAGTTGGGCACAAAGGATGGCCTGTTTCCAGGGGTAAGTAAAGTCATCTGCCCAGGTGCCTGATGTCAGTTTTTAGGAGGCCTTTGGCCCTCCATGGGAAGCCAGGCTTCCTGCTTGTGGCAGCTTGCATCTGGAAGAAATCCTGTTCCGTTCGGGATTGTAGGGGGCCAGAGCTGGGTGCCCGGATGAGGGAGTTGGACACAAAGGATGGGCTGTTTCCAGGGGTAAGTAAAGTCAGCTGCCCAGGTGCCTGATGTCAGTTTGCAGGTGGCTATTGGTCCTCCATGGAAAGCCAGGCTTCCAGCTTGTGGCAGCTTGCATCGGGAAGTAATACTGATCTGTTCGGGATTGCAGGTGGCCGAGGCCTGGTGCCCTGCAGAGGGAGTTGGGCACAAAGGATGGCCTGTTTCCAGGGGTAAGAAAAGTCAGTCGCCCAGGTGCCTGATGTCAGTTTGTAGGAGGCCTTTGGCCCTCCAAGGGAAGCTTGTCTTCCAGTTTGTGGCAGCTTGCATCTGGAAGCAATCCTGTTCCGTTCGGGATTGTAGGTGGGCGAGACCTGGTGCCCGGCAGAGGGAGTTGGGCACAAAGGATGGGCTGTTTCCAGGGGTAAGTAAAGTCAGCTGCCCAGGTGCCTGATGCCAGTTTGTAGGAGGCCTTTGGTCCTCCATGGGAAGCTAGTCTTCCAGCTTGTGGCAGCTTGCATCTGGAAGAAATGCTGTTTCGTTCGGGATTGTAGGTGGCCGAGGCCAGGTGCCCGGCAGAGGGAGTTGGGCACAAAGGATGTCCTGTTTAGAGGGGTAAGTACAGTCAGCTGCCCAGGTGCCTGATGTCAGTTTGTAGGAGGCCTTTGGCCCTCCTTGGGAAGCCAGGCTTCCTGCTTGTGGCAGCTTGCATCTGGAAGAAATCCTGTTCCGTTCAGGATTGTAGGTGGCCGAGGCCTGGTGCCCGGCAGAGGGAGTTGGGCACAAAGGATGGGCTGTTTCCAGGGGTAAGTAAAGTCAGCTGCCCAGGTGCCTGATGTCAGTTTGTAGGAGGCCTTTGGCCCTCCATGGGAAGCCAGGTTTACTGCTTGTGGCAGCTTGCATCTGGAAGAAATCCTGTTCCGTTCAGGATTGTAGGTGGGCGAGGCCTGGTGCCCGGCAGAGGGAGTTGGGCACAAAGGATGTGCTGTTACCAGGGGTAAGTTAAGTCAGCTGCCCAAATGTCTGATGTCAGTTTATAGGAGGCCTTTGGCCCTCCAAGGGAAGCTAGTCTTCCTGTTAAAGGCAGCTTGCATCTGGAAGAAATCCTGTTCCGTTCGGGATTGTAGGTGGCCGAGGCCAGGTGCCCGGCAGAGGGAGTTGGGCACAAAGGATGGGCTGTTTCCAGGGGTAAGTAAAGTCAGCTGCCCAGGTGCCTGATGTCAGTTTGTAGGAGGCCTTTGGCCCTCCATGGGAAGCCAGGTTTCCTGCTTGTGGCAGCTTGCATCTGGAAGAAATCCTGTTCCGTTCGGGATTGTAGGTGGCCGAGGCCAGGTGCCCGGCAGAGGGAGTTGGGCACATATGATGGCTGGTTTCCAGGGGTAAGTAAGCTCAGCTGCCCAGGTGCCTGATGTCAGTTTGTAGGAGGCCTTTGGCCCTCCAAGGGATGACAGGCTTCCAGTTTGTGGCAGCTTGCATCTGGAAGAAATCCTGTTCCGTTCAGGATTGTAGGTGGCCGAGGCCTGGAGCCCGGCAGAGGGAGTTGGGCACAAAGGATGGCCTGTTTCCAGGGGTAAGTAAAGTCAGCAGCCCAGGTGCCTGATGTCAGTTTGTAGGAGGCCTTTGGCCCTCCAAGGGGAGCTAGTCTTCCAGCTTGTGGCAGCTTGCATCTGGAAGAAATCCTGTTCCGTTCGGGATTGTAGGTGGGCGAGGCCAGGTGCCCGGCAGAGGGAGTTGGGCACAAAGGATGGGCTGTTTCCAGGGGTAAGTAAAGTCAGCTGCCCAGGTGCCTGATGTCAGTTTGCAGGAGGCCTTTGGCCCCCCAAGTGAAGCCGCGTTTCCAGCTTGTGGCAGCTTGCATCTGGAAGAAATGCTGTTCCGTTCGGGATTGTAGGTGGCCGAGGCCATCTGCCCGGCAGAGGGAGTTGGGCACAAAGGATGTCTTGTTTCCAGGGGTAAGTAAAGTCATCTGCCCAGGTGCCTGATGTCAGTTTTTAGGAGGCCTTTGGCCCTCCATGGGAAGCCAGGCTTCCTGCTTCTGGCAGCTTGCATCTGGAAGACATCCTGTTCCGTTCGGGATTGTAGGGGGCCGGAGCTGGGTGCCCGGATGAGGGAGTTGGACACAAAGGATGGGCTGTTTCCAGGGGTAAGTAAAGTCAGCTGCCCAGGTGCCTGATGTCAGTTTGCAGGTGGCTATTGGTCCTCCATGGAAAGCCAGGCTTCCAGCTTGTGGCAGCTTGCATCGGGAAGTAACACTGATCTGTTCGGGATTGCAGGTGGCCGAGGCCTGGTGCCCGGCAGAGGGAGTTGGGCACAAAGGATGGCCTGTTTCCAGGGGTAAGTAAAGTCAGCTGCCCAGGTGCCTGATGCCAGTTTGTAGGAGGCCTTTGGTCCTCCATGGGAAACCAGTCTTCCAGCTTGTGGCAGCTTGCATCTGGAAGAAATGCTGTTTCGTTCGGGATTGTAGGTGGCCGAGGCCAGGTGCCCGGCAGAGGGAGTTGGGCACAAAGGATGTCCTGTTTAGAGGGGTAAGTACAGTCAGCTGCCCAGGTGCCTGATGTCAGTTTGTAGGAGGCCTTTGGCCCTCCTTGGGAAGCCAGGCTTCCTGCTTGTGGCAGCTTGCATCTGGAAGAAATCCTGTTCCGTTCAGGATTGTAGGTGGCCGAGGCCTGGTGCCCGGCAGAGGGAGTTGGGCACAAAGGATGGGCTGTTTCCAGGGGTAAGTAAAGTCAGCTGCCCAGGTGCCTGATGTCAGTTTGTAGGAGGCCTTTGGCCCTCCATGGGAAGCCAGGCTTCCTGCTTGTGGCAGCTTGCATCTGGAAGAAATCCTGTTCCGTTCAGGATTGTAGGTGGCCGAGGCCTGGTGCCCGGCAGAGGGAGTTGGGCACAAAGGATGGGCTGTTTCCAGGGGTAAGTAAAGTCAGCTGCCCAGGTGCCTGATGTCAGTTTGTAGGAGGCCTTTGGCCCTCCAAGGGAAGCTTGTCTTCCAGTTTGTGGCAGCTTGCATCTGGAAGAAATCCTGTTCCGTTCGGGATTGTAGGTGGGCGAGGCCTGGTGCCCGGCAGAGGGAGTTGGGCACAAAGGATGGGCTGTTTCCAGGGGTAAGTAAAGTCAGCTGCCCAGGTGCCTGATGTCAGTTTGTAGGAGGCCTTTGGCCCTCCAAGAGAAGTATGTCTTCCAGTTTGTGGCAGCTTGCATCTGGAAGAAATCCTGTTCCGTTCAGGATTGTAGGTGGGCGAGGCCTGGTGCTTGGCAGAGGGAGTTGGGCACAAAGGATGGGCTGTTTCCAGGGGTAAGTTAAGTCAGCTGCCCAAATGTCTGATGTCAGTTTATAGGAGGCCTTTGGCCCTCCAAGGGAAGGTAGTCTTCCTGTTAAAGGCAGCTTGCATCTGGAAGAAATCCTGTTCCGTTCGGGATTGTAGGTGGCCGAGGCCAGGTGCCCGGCAGAGGGAGTTGGGCACAAAGGATGGGCTGTTTCCAGGGGTAAGTAAAGTCAGCTGCCCAGGTGCCTGATGTCAGTTTGTAGGAGGCCTTTGGCCCTCCATGGGAAGCCAGGTTTACTGCTTGTGGCAGCTTGCATCTGGAAGAAATCCTGTTCCGTTCGGGATTGTAGGTGGCCGAGGCCAGGTGCCCGGCAGAGGGAGTTGGGCACATATGATGGCTGGTTTCCAGGGGTAAGTAAGGTCAGCTGCCCAGGTGCCTGATGTCAGTTTGTAGGAGGCCTTTGGCCCTCCAAGGGATGACAGGCTTCCAGTTTGTGGCAGCTTGCATCTGGAAGAAATCCTGTTCCGTTCAGGATTGTAGGTGGCCGAGGCCTGGAGCCCGGCAGAGGGAGTTGGGCACAAAGGATGGGCTGTTTCCAGGGGTAAGTAAAGTCAGCTGCCCAGGTGCCTGATGTCAGTTTGTAGGAGGCCTTTGGCCCCCCAAGTGAAGCCACGTTTCCAGCTTGTGGCAGCTTGCATCTGGAAGAACTCCGGTTCCGTTCGGGATTGTAGGTGGCCGAGGCCATCTGCCCGGCAGAAAGAGTTGGGCACAAAGGATGGGCTGTTTCCAGGGGTAAGTAAAGTCAGCTGCCCAGGTGCCTGATGTCAGTTTGTAGGAGGCCTTTGGCCCTCCAAGGGAAGCTTGTCTTCCAGTTTGTGGCAGCTTGCATCTGGAAGAAATCCTGTTCCGTTCGGGATTGTAGGTGGGCGTGGCCTGGTGCCCGGCAGAGGGAGTTGGGCACAAAGGATGGGCTGTTTCCAGGGGTAAGTAAAGTCAGCTGCCCAGGTGCCTGATGTCAGTTTGTAGGAGGCATTTGGCCCTCCAAGGGAAGCTTGTCTTCCAGTTTGTGGCAGCTTGCATCTGGAAGCAATCCTGTTCCATTCGGGATTGTAGGTGGGCGAGACCTGGTGCCCGGCAGAAGGAGTTGGGCACAAAGGATGGGCTGTTTCCAGGGGTAATTAAAGTCAGCTGCCCAGGTGCCTGATGTCAGTTTGTAGGAGGCCTTTGGCCCTCCAAGGGAAGCTTGTCTTCCAGTTTGTGGCAGCATGCATCTGGAAGAAATGCTGTTTCGTTCGGGATTGTAGGTGGCCGAGGCCAGGTGCCCGGCAGAGGGAGTTGGGCACAAAGGATGTCCTGTTTAGAGGGGTAAGTAAAGTCAGCTGACCAGGTGCCTGATGTCAGTTTTTAGGAGGCCTTTGACCCTCCTTGGGAAGCCAGGCTTCCTGGTTGTGGCAGCTTGCATCTGGAAGAAATCCTGTTCCGTTCAGGATTGTAGGTGGCCGAGGCCTGGTGCCCGGCAGAGGGAGTTGGGCAAAAAGGATGGGCTGTTTCCAGGGGTAAGTAAAGTCAGCTGCCCAGGTGCCTGATGTCAGTTTGTAGGAGGCCTTTGGCCCTCCAAGGGAAGCTTGTCTTCCAGTTTGTGGCAGCTTGCATCTGGAAGAAATCCTGTTCCGTTCGGGATTGTAGGTGGGCGAGGCCTGGTGCCCGGCAGAGGGAGTTGGGCACAAAGGATGGGCTGTTTCCAGGGGTAAGTAAAGTCAGCTGCCCAGGTGCCTGATGTCAGTTTGTAGGAGGCCTTTGGCCCTCCATGGGAAGCCAGGCTTCCTGCTTGTGGCAGCTTGCATCTGGAAGAAATCCTGTTCCGTTCAGGATTGTAGGTGGCCAAGGCCTGGTGCCCGGCAGAGGGAGTTGGGCACAAAGGATGGGCTGTTTCCAGGGTTAAGTAAAGTCAGCTGCCCAGGTGCCTGATGTCAGTTTGTAGGAGGCCTTTGGCCCTCCATGGGAAGCTAGTCTTCCAGCTTGTGGCAGCTTGCATCTGGAAGAAATCCTGTTCCGTTCGGGATTGTAGGTGGGCGAGGCCAGGTGCCCGGCAGAGGGAGTTGGGCACAAATGATGGTCTGTTTCATGAGGAAAGTAAAGTCAGCTGCCCAGGTGCCTGATGTCAGTTTGTAGGAGGCCTTTGGCCCCCCAAGTGAAGCCACGTTTCCAGCTTGTGGCAGCTTGCATCTGGAAGCAATCCTGTTCCGTTCGGGATTGTAGGTGGGCGAGACCTGGTTCCCGGCAGAGGGAGTTGGGCACAAAGGATGGGCTGTTTCCAGGGGTAAGTAAAGTCAGCTGCCCAGGTGCCTGATGCCAGTATGTAGGAAGCCTTTGGTCCTCCATGGGAAACCAGTCTTCCAGCTTGTGGCAGCTTGCATCTGGAAGAAATCCTGTTCCGTTTGGGATTGTAGGTGGCCGAGGCCAGGTGCCCGGCAGAGGGAGTTGGGCACAAAGGATGGGCTGTTTCCAGGGGTAAGTAAAGTCAGCTGCCCAGGTGCCTGATGTCAGTTTGTAGGAGGCCTTTGGCCCTCCATGGGAAGCCAGGTTTACTGCTTGTGGCAGCTTGCATCTGGAAGAAATCCTGTTCCGTTCGGGATTGTAGGTGGCCGAGGCCAGGTGCCCGGCAGAGGGAGTTGGGCACATATGATGGCTGGTTTCCAGGGGTAAGTAAGGTCAGCTGCCCAGGTGCCTGATGTCAGTTTGTAGGAGGCCTTTGGCCCTCCAAGGGATGACAGGCTTCCAGTTTGTGGCAGCTTGCATCTGGAAGAAATCCTGTTCCGTTCAGGATTGTAGGTGGCCGAGGCCTGGAGCCCGGCAGAGGGAGTTGGGCACAAAGGATGGCCTGTTTCCAGGGGTAAGTAAAGTCAGCAGCCCAGGTGCCTGATGTCAGTTTGTAGGAGGCCTTTGACCCTCCAAGGGAAGCTAGTCTTCCAGCTTGTGGCAGCTTGCATCTGGAAGAAATCCTGTTCCGTTCGGGATTGTAGGTGGGCGAGGCCAGGTGCCCGGCAGAGGGAGTTGGGCACAAAGGATGGGCTGTTTCCAGGGGTAAGTAAAGTCAGCTGCCCAGGTGCCTGATGTCAGTTTGTAGGAGGCCTTTAGCCCCCCAAGTGAAGCCACGTTTCCAGCTTGTGGCAGCTTGCATCTGGAAGAACTCCGGTTCCGTTCGGGATTGTAGGTGGCCGAGGCCATCTGCCCGGCAGAGGGAGTTGGGCACAAAGGATGTCTTGTTTCCAGGGGCAAGTAAAGTCATCTGCCCAGGTGCCTGATGTCAGTTTTTAGGAGGCCTTTGGCCCTCCATGGGAAGCCAGGCTTCCTGCTTGTGGCAGCTTGCATCTGGAAGAAATCGTGTTCCGTTCGGGATTGTAGGGGGCCGGAGCTGGGTGCCCGGATGAGGGAGTTGGACACAAAGGATGGGCTGTTTCCAGGGGTAAGTAAAGTCAGCTGCCCAGGTGCCTGATGTCAGTTTGCAGGTGGCTATTGGTTTTCCATGGGAAGCCAGGCTTCCAGCTTGTGGCAGCTTGCATCGGGAAGTAATACTGATCTGTTCGGGATTGCAGGTGGCCGAGGCCTGGTGCCCGGCAGAGGGAGTTGGGCACAAAGGATGGCCTGTTTCCAGGGGTAAGTAAAGTCAGCTGCCCAGGTGCCTGATGTCAGTTTGTAGGAGGCCTTTGGCCCTCCAAGGGAAGCTTGTCTTCCAGTTTGTGGCAGCTTGCATCTGGAAGCAATCCTGTTCCGTTCGGGATTGTAGGTGGGCGAGACCTGGTGCCCGGCAGAGGGAGTTGGGCACAAAGGATGGGCTGTTTCCAGGGGTAAGTAAAGTCAGCTGCCCAGGTGCCTGATGCCAGTTTGTAGGAGGCCTTTGGTCCTCCATGGGAAACCAGTCTTCCAGCTTGTGGCAGCTTGCATCTGAAAGAAATCCTGTTCCGTTCGGGATTGTAGGTGGCCGAGGCCAGGTGCCCGGCAGAGGGAGTTGGGCACAAAGGATGGGCTGTTTCCAGGGGTAAGTAAAGTCAGCTGCCCAGGTGCCTGATGTCAGTTTGTAGGAGGCCTTTGGCCCTCCAAGGGAAGCTTGTCTTCCAGTTTGTGGCAGCTTGCATCTGGAAGCAATCCTGTTCCGTTCGGGATTGTAGGTGGGCGAGGCCTGGTGCCCGGCAGAGGGAGTTGGGCACAAAGGATGGCCTGTTTCCAGGGGTAAGTAAAGTCAGCTGCCCAGGTGCCTGATGTCAGTTTGTAGGAGGCCTTTGGCCCTCCAAGAGAAGCTTGTCTTCCAGTTTGTGGCAGCTTGCATCTGGAAGAAATTCTGTTCCGTTCGGGATTGTAGGTGGGCGAGGCCTGGTGCTTGGCAGAGGGAGTTGGGCACAAAGGATGGGCTGTTTCCAGGGGTAAGTTAAGTCAGCTGCCCAAATGTCTGATGTCAGTTTATAGGAGGCCTTTGGCCCTCCAAGGGAAGCTAGTCTTCCTGTTAAAGGCAGCTTGCATCTGGAAGAAATCCTGTTCCGTTCGGGATTGTAGGTGGGCGAGGCCTGGTGCTTGGCAGAGGGAGTTGGGCATAAATGATGGGCTGTTTCCAGGGGTAAGTAAAGTCAGCTGCCCAAATGTCTGATGTCAGTTTATAGGAGGCCTTTGGCCCTCCAAGGGAAGCTAGTCTTCCTGTTAAAGGCAGCTTGCATCTGGAAGAAATCCTGTTCCGTTCGGGATTGTAGGTGGCCAAGGCCTGGTGCCCGGCAGAGGGAGTTGGGCACAAAGGATGGCCTGTTTCCACGGGTAAGTAAAGTCAGCTGCCCAGGTGCCTGATGTCAGTTTGTAGGAGGCCTTTGGCCCTCCATGTGAAGCCAGGTTTACTGCATGTGGCAGCTTGCATCTGGAAGAAATCCTGTTCCGTTCGGGATTGTAGGAGGCCGAGGCCAGGTGCCCGGCAGAGGGAGTTGGGCACATATGATGGCTGGTTTCCAGGGGTAAGTAAGGTCAGCTGCCCAGGTGCCTGATGTCAGTTTGTAGGAGGCCTTTGGCCCTCCAAGGGATGACAGGCTTCCAGTTTGTGGCAGCTTGCATCTGGAAGAAATCCTGTTCCGTTCAGGATTGTAGGTGGCCGAGGCCTGGAGCCCGGCAGAGGGAGTTGGGCACAAAGGATGGCCTGTTTCCAGGGGTAAGTAAAGTCAGCAGCCCAGGTGCCTGATGTCAGTTTGTAGGAGGCCTTTGGCCCTCCAAGGGAAGCTAGTCTTCCAGCTTGTGGCAGCTTGCATCTGGAAGAAATCCTGTTCCGTTCGGGATTGTAGGTAGGCTAAGCCAGGTGCCCGGCAGAGGGAGTTGGGCACAAAGGATGGGCTGTTTCCAGGGGTAAGTAAAGTCAGCTGCCCAGGTGCCTGATGTCAGTTTGTAGGAGGCCTTTGGCCCTCCATGGGAAGCCAGGCTTCCTGCTTGTGGCAGCTTGCATCTGGAAGAAATCCTGTTCCGTTCAGGATTGTAGGTGGCCGAGGCCTGGTGCCCGGCAGAGGGAGTTGGGCACAAAGGATGTCCTGTTTAGAGGGGTAAGTAAAGTCATCTGCCCAGGTGCCTGATGTCAGTTTTTAGGAGGCCTTTGGCCCTCCTTGGGAAGCCAGGCTTCCTGGTTGTGGCAGCTTGCATCTGGAAGAAATCCTGTTCCGTTCAGGATTGTAGGTGGCCGAGGCCTGGTGCCCGGCAGAGGGAGTTGGGCAAAAAGGATGGGCTGTTTCCAGGGGTAAGTAAAGTCAGCTGCCCAGGTGCCTGATGTCAGTTTGTAGGAGGCCTTTGGCCCTCCAAGGGAAGCTTGTCTTCCAGTTTGTGTCAGCTTGCATCTGGAAGAAATCCTGTTCCGTTCGGGATTGTAGGTGGGCGAGGCCTGGTGCCCGGCAGAGGGAGTTGGGCACAAAGGATGGGCTGTTTCCAGGGGTAAGTAAAGTCAGCTGCCCAGGTGCCTGATGTCAGTTTGTAGGAGGCCTTTGGCCCTCCATGGGAAGCCAGGCTTCCTGCTTGTGGCAGCTTGCATCTGGAAGAAATCCTGTTCCGTTCAGGATTGTAGGTGGCCAAGGCCTGGTGCCCGGCAGAGGGAGTTGGGCACAAAGGATGGGCTGTTTCCAGGGTTAAGTAAAGTCAGCTGCCCAGGTGCCTGATGTCAGTTTGTAGGAGGCCTTTGGCCCTCCAAGGGTAGCTAGTCTTCCAGCTTGTGGCAGCTTGCATCTGGAAGAAATCCTGTTCCGTTCGGGATTGTAGGTGGGCGAGGCCAGGTGCCCGGCAGAGGGAGTTGGGCACAAATGATGGTCTGTTTCATGAGGAAAGTAAAGTCAGCTGCTCAGGTGCCTGATGTCAGTTTGTAGGAGGCCTTTGGCCCCCCAAGTGAAGCCACGTTTCCAGCTTGTGGCAGCTTGCATCTGGAAGCAATCCTGTTCCGTTCGGGATTGTAGGTGGGCGAGACCTGGTTCCCGGCAGAGGGAGTTGGGCACAAAGGATGGGCTGTTTCCAGGGGTAAGTAAAGTCAGCTGCCCAGGTGCCTGATGCCAGTATGTAGGAGGCCTTTGGTCCTCCATGGGAAACCAGTCTTCCAGCTTGTGGCAGCTTGCATCTGGAAGAAATCCTGTTCCGTTTGGGATTGTAGGTGGCCGAGGCCAGGTGCCCGGCAGAGGGAGTTGGGCACAAAGGATGGGCTGTTTCCAGGGGTAAGTAAAGTCAGCTGCCCAGGTGCCTGATGTCAGTTTGTAGGAGGCCTTTGGCCCTCCATGGGAAGCCAGGTTTACTGCTTGTGGCAGCTTGCATCTGGAAGAAATCCTGTTCCGTTCGGGATTGTAGGTGGCCGAGGCCAGGTGCCCGGCAGAGGGAGTTGGGCACATATGATGGCTGGTTTCCAGGGGTAAGTAAGGTCAGCTGCCCAGGTGCCTGATGTCAGTTTGTAGGAGGCCTTTGGCCCTCCAAGGGATGACAGGCTTCCAGTTTGTGGCAGCTTGCATCTGGAAGAAATCCTGTTCCGTTCAGGATTGTAGGTGGCCGAGGCCTGGAGCCCGGCAGAGGGAGTTGGGCACAAAGGATGGCCTGTTTCCAGGGGTAAGTAAAGTCAGCTGCCCAGGTGCCTGATGTCAGTTTGTAGGAGGCCTTTGACCCTCCAAGGGAAGCTAGTCTTCCAGCTTGTGGCAGCTTGCATCTGGAAGAAATCCTGTTCCGTTCGGGATTGTAGGTGGGCGAGGCCAGGTGCCCGGCAGAGGGAGTTGGGCACAAAGGATGGGCTGTTTCCAGGGGTAAGTAAAGTCAGCTGCCCAGGTGCCTGATGTCAGTTTGTAGGAGGCCTTTAGCCCCCCAAGTGAAGCCACGTTTCCAGCTTGTGGCAGCTTGCATCTGGAAGAACTCCGGTTCCGTTCGGGATTGTAGGTGGCCGAGGCCATCTGCCCGGCAGAGGGAGTTGGGCACAAAGGATGTCTTGTTTCCAGGGGCAAGTAAAGTCATCTGCCCAGGTGCCTGATGTCAGTTTTTAGGAGGCCTTTGGCCCTCCATGGGAAGCCAGGCTTCCTGCTTGTGGCAGCTTGCATCTGGAAGAAATCGTGTTCCGTTCGGGATTGTAGGGGGCCGGAGCTGGGTGCCCGGATGAGGGAGTTGGACACAAAGGATGGGCTGTTTCCAGGGGTAAGTAAAGTCAGCTGCCCAGGTGCCTGATGTCAGTTTGCAGGTGGCTATTGGTCCTCCATGGAAAGCCAGGCTTCCAGCTTGTGGCAGCTTGCATCGGGAAGTAATACTGATCTGTTCGGGATTGCAGGTGGCCGAGGCCTGGTGCCCGGCAGAGGGAGTTGGGCACAAAGGATGGCCTGTTTCCAGGGGTAAGTAAAGTCAGCTGCCCAGGTGCCTGATGTCAGTTTGTAGGAGGCCTTTGGCCCTCCAAGGGAAGCTTGTCTTCCAGTTTGTGGCAGCTTGCATCTGGAAGCAATCCTGTTCCGTTCGGGATTGTAGGTGGGCGAGACCTGGTGCCCGGCAGAGGGAGTTGGGCACAAAGGATGGGCTGTTTCCAGGGGTAAGTAAAGTCAGCTGCCCAGGTGCCTGATGCCAGTTTGTAGGAGGCCTTTGGTCCTCCATGGGAAACCAGTCTTCCAGCTTGTGGCAGCTTGCATCTGAAAGAAATCCTGTTCCGTTCGGGATTGTAGGTGGCCGAGGCCAGGTGCCCGGCAGAGGGAGTTGGGCACAAAGGATGGGCTGTTTCCAGGGGTAAGTAAAGTCAGCTGCCCAGGTGCCTGATGTCAGTTTGTAGGAGGCCTTTGGCCCTCCAAGGGAAGCTTGTCTTCCAGTTTGTGGCAGCTTGCATCTGGAAGCAATCCTGTTCCGTTCGGGATTGTAGGTGGGCGAGGCCTGGTGCCCGGCAGAGGGAGTTGGGCACAAAGGATGGGCTGTTTCCAGGGGTAAGTAAAGTCAGCTGCCCAGGTGCCTGATGTCAGTTTGTAGGAGGCCTTTGGCCCTCCAAGAGAAGCTTGTCTTCCAGTTTGTGGCAGCTTGCATCTGGAAGAAATCCTGTTCCGTTCGGGATTGTAGGTGGGCGAGGCCTGGTGCTTGGCAGAGGGAGTTGGGCACAAAGGATGGGCTGTTTCCAGGGGTAAGTTAAGTCAGCTGCCCAAATGTCTGATGTCAGTTTATAGGAGGCCTTTGGCCCTCCAAGGGAAGCTAGTCTTCCTGTTAAAGGCAGCTTGCATCTGGAAGAAATCCTGTTCCGTTCGTGATTGTAGGTGGGCGAGGCCTGGTGCTTGGCAGAGGGAGTTGGGCATAAATGATGGGCTGTTTCCAGGGGTAAGTTAAGTCACCTGCCCAAATGTCTGATGTCAGTTTATAGGAGGCCTTTGGCCCTCCAAGGGAAGCTAATCTTCCTGTTAAAGGCAGCTTGCATCTGGAAGAAATCCTGTTCCGTTCGGGATTGTAGGTGGCCAAGGCCTGGTGCCCGGCAGAGGGAGTTGGGCACAAAGGATGGCCTGTTTCCACGGGTAAGTAAAGTCAGCTGCCCAGGTGCCTGATGTCAGTTTGTAGGAGGCCTTTGGCCCTCCATGTGAAGCCAGGTTTACTGCTTGTGGCAGCTTGCATCTGGAAGAAATCCTGTTCCGTTCGGGATTGTAGAGGCCGAGGCCTGGAGCCCGGCAGAGGGAGTTGGGCACAAAGGATGGACTGTTTCCAGGGGTAAGTAAAGTCAGCAGCCCAGGTGCCTGATGTCAGTTTGTAGGAGGCCTTTGGCCCTCCAAGGGAAGCTAGTCTTCCAGCTTGTGGCAGCTTGCATCTGGAAGAAATCCTGTTCCGTTCGGGATTGTAGGTAGGCTAAGCCAGGTGCCCGGCAGAGGGAGTTGGGCACAAAGGATGGGCTGTTTCCAGGGGTAAGTAAAGTCAGCTGCCCAGGTGCCTGATGTCAGTTTGTAGGAGGCCTTTGGCCCTCCATGGGAAGCCAGGCTTCCAGTTTGTGGCAGCTTGCATCTGGAAGAAATCCTGTTCCGTTCAGGATTGTAGGTGGCCGAGGCCTGGTGCCCGGCAGAGGGAGTTGGGCACAAAGGATGTCCTGTTTAGAGGGGTAAGTAAAGTCAGCTGACCAGGTGCCTGATGTCAGTTTTTAGGAGGCCTTTGGCCCTCCTTGGGAAGCCAGGCTTCCTGGTTGTGGCAGCTTGCATCTGGAAGAAATCCTGTTCCGTTCAGGATTGTAGGTGGCCGAGGCCTGGTGCCCGGCAGAGGGAGTTGGGCAAAAAGGATGGGCTGTTTCCAGGGGTAAGTAAAGTCAGCTGCCCAGGTGCCTGATGTCAGTTTGTAGGAGGCCTTTGGCCCTCCAAGGGAAGCTTGTCTTCCAGTTTGTGGCAGCTTGCATCTGGAAGAAATCCTGTTCCGTTCGGGATTGTAGGTGGGCGAGGCCTGGTGCCCGGCAGAGGGAGTTGGGCACAAAGGATGGGCTGTTTCCAGGGGTAAGTAAAGTCAGCTGCCCAGGTGCCTGATGTCAGTTTGTAGGAGGCCTTTGGCCCTCCATGGGAAGCCAGGCTTCCTGCTTGTGGCAGCTTGCATCTGGAAGAAATCCTGTTCCGTTCAGGATTGTAGGTGGCCAAGGCCTGGTGCCCGGCAGAGGGAGTTGGGCACAAAGGATGGGCTGTTTCCAGGGTTAAGTAAAGTCAGCTGCCCAGGTGCCTGATGTCAGTTTGTAGGAGGCCTTTGGCCCTCCAAGGGAAGCTAGTCTTCCAGCTTGTGGCAGCTTGCATCTGGAAGAAATCCTGTTCCGTTCGGGATTGTAGGTGGTCGAGGCCAGGTGCCCGGCAGAGGGAGTTGGGCACAAATGATGGTCTGTTTCATGAGGAAAGTAAAGTCAGCTGCCCAGGTGCCTGATGTCAGTTTGTAGGAGGCCTTTGGCCCCCCAAGTGAAGCCACGTTTCCAGCTTGTGGAAGCTTGCATCTGGAAGCAATCCTGTTCCGTTCGGGATTGTAGGTGGGCGAGACCTGGTTCTCGGCAGAGGGAGTTGGGCACAAAGGATGGGCTGTTTCCAGGGGTAAGTAAAGTCAGCTGCCCAGGTGCCTGATGCCAGTATGTAGGAGGCCTTTGTTCCTCCATGGGAAACCAGTCTTCCAGCTTGTGGCAGCTTGCATCTGGAAGAAATCCTGTTCCGTTTGGGATTGTAGGTGGCCGAGGCCAGGTGCCCGGCAGAGGGAGTTGGGCACAAAGGATGGGCTGTTTCCAGGGGTAAGTAAAGTCAGCTGCCCAGGTGCCTGATGTCAGTTTGTAGGAGGCCTTTGGCCCTCCATGGGAAGCCAGGTTTACTGCTTGTGGCAGCTTGCATCTGGAAGAAATCCTGTTCCGTTCGGGATTGTAGGTGGCCGAGGCCAGGTGCTCGGCAGAGGGAGTTGGGCACATATGATGGCTGGTTTCCAGGGGTAAGTAAGGTCAGCTGCCCAGGTGCCTGATGTCAGTTTGTAGGAGGCCTTTGGCCCTCCAAGGGTTGACAGGCTTCCAGTTTGTGGCAGCTTGCATCTGGAAGAAATCCTGTTCCGTTCAGGATTGTAGGTGGCCGAGGCCTGGAGCCCGGCAGAGGGAGTTGGGCACAAAGGATGGCCTGTTTCCAGGGGTAAGTAAAGTCAGCAGCCCAGGTGCCTGATGTCAGTTTGTAGGAGGCCTTTGACCCTCCAAGGGAAGCTAGTCTTCCAGCTTGTGGCAGCTTGCATCTGGAAGAAATCCTGTTCCGTTCGGGATTGTAGGTGGGCGAGGCCAGGTGCCCGGCAGAGGGAGTTGGGCACAAAGGATGGGCTGTTTCCAGGGGTAAGTAAAGTCAGCTGCCCAGGTGCCTGATGTCAGTTTGTAGGAGGCCTTTAGCCCCCCAAGTGAAGCCACGTTTCCAGCTTGTGGCAGCTTGCATCTGGAAGAACTCCGGTTCCGTTCGGGATTGTAGGTGGCCGAGGCCATCTGCCCGGCAGAGGGAGTTGGGCACAAAGGATGTCTTGTTTCCAGGGGCAAGTAAAGTCATCTGCCCAGGTGCCTGATGTCAGTTTTTAGGAGGCCTTTGGCCCTCCATGGGAAGCCAGGCTTCCTGCTTGTGGCAGCTTGCATCTGGAAGAAATCGTGTTCCGTTCGGGATTGTAGGGGGCCGGAGCTGGGTGCCCGGATGAGGGAGTTGGACACAAAGGATGGGCTGTTTCCAGGGGTAAGTAAAGTCAGCTGCCCAGGTGCCTGATGTCAGTTTGCAGGTGGCTATTGGTCCTCCATGGAAAGCCAGGCTTCCAGCTTGTGGCAGCTTGCATCGGGAAGTAATACTGATCTGTTCGGGATTGCAGGTGGGCGAGACCTGGTTCCCGGCAGAGGGAGTTGGGCACAAAGGATGGGCTGTTTCCAGGGGTAAGTAAAGTCAGCTGCCCAGGTGCCTGATGCCAGTATGTAGGAGGCCTTTGGTCCTCCATGGGAAACCAGTCTTCCAGCTTGTGGCAGCTTGCATCTGGAAGAAATTCTGTTCTGTTTGGGATTGTAGGTGGCCGAGGCCAGGTGCCCGGCAGAGGGAGTTGGGCACAAAGGATGGCCTGTTTCCAGGGGTAAGTAAAGTCAGCTGCCCAGGTGCCTGATGTCAGTTTGTAGGAGGCCTTTGGCCCTCCAAGAGAAGCTTGTCTTCCAGTTTGTGGCAGCTTGCATCTGGAAGAAATCCTGTTCCGTTCGGGATTGTAGGTGGGCGAGGCCTGGTGCTTGGCAGAGGGAGTTGGGCACAAAGGATGGGCTGTTTCCAGGGGTAAGTTAAGTCAGCTGCCCAAATGTCTGATGTCAGTTTATAGGAGGCCTTTGGCCCTCCAAGGGAAGCTAGTCTTCCTGTTAAAGGCAGCTTGCATCTGGAAGAAATCCTGTTCCGTTCGGGATTGTAGGTGGGCGAGGCCTGGTGCTTGGCAGAGGGAGTTGGGCATAAATGATGGGCTGTTTCCAGGGGTAAGTTAAGTCACCTGCCCAAATGTCTGATGTCAGTTTATAGGAGGCCTTTGGCCCTCCAAGGGAAGCTAGTCTTCCTGTTAAAGGCAGCTTGCATCTGGAAGAAATCCTGTTCCGTTCGGGATTGTAGGTGGCCAAGGCCAGGTGCCCGGCAGAGGGAGTTGGGCACAAAGGATGGGCTGTTTCCAGGGGTAAGTAAAGTCAGCTGCCCAGGTGCCTGATGTCAGTTTGTAGGAGGCCTTTGGCCCTCCATGGGAAGCCAGGCTTCCAGTTTGTGGCAGCTTGCATCTGGAAGAAATCCTGTTCCGTTCAGGATTGTAGGTGGCCGAGGCCTGGTGCCCGGCAGAGGGAGTTGGGCACAAAGGATGTCCTGTTTAGAGGGGTAAGTAAAGTCAGCTGACCAGGTGCCTGATGTCAGTTTTTAGGAGGCCTTTGGCCCTCCTTGGGAAGCCAGGCTTCCTGGTTGTGGCAGCTTGCATCTGGAAGAAATCCTGTTCCGTTCAGGATTGTAGGTGGCCGAGGCCTGGTGCCCGGCAGAGGGAGTTGGGCAAAAAGGATGGGCTGTTTCCAGGGGTAAGTAAAGTCAGCTGCCCAGGTGCCTGATGTCAGTTTGTAGGAGGCCTTTGGCCCTCCAAGGGAAGCTTGTCTTCCAGTTTGTGGCAGCTTGCATCTGGAAGAAATGCTGTTCCGTTCGGGATTGTAGGTGGGCGAGGCCTGGTGCCCGGCAGAGGGAGTTGGGCACAAAGGATGGGCTGTTTCCAGGGGTAAGTAAAGTCAGCTGCCCAGGTGCCTGATGTCAGTTTGTAGGAGGCCTTTGGCCCTCCATGGGAAGCCAGGCTTCCTGCTTGTGGCAGCTTGCATCTGGAAGAAATCCTGTTCCGTTCAGGATTGTAGGTGGCCAAGGCCTGGTGCCCGGCAGAGGGAGTTGGGCACAAAGGATGGGCTGTTTCCAGGGTTAAGTAAAGTCAGCTGCCCAGGTGCCTGATGTCAGTTTGTAGGAGGCCTTTGGCCCTCCAAGGGAAGCTAGTCTTCCAGCTTGTGGCAGCTTGCATCTGGAAGAAATCCTGTTCCGTTCGGGATTGTAGGTGGTCGAGGCCAGGTGCCCGGCAGAGGGAGTTGGGCACAAATGATGGTCTGTTTCATGAGGAAAGTAAAGTCAGCTGCCCAGGTGCCTGATGTCAGTTTGTAGGAGGCCTTTGGCCCCCCAAGTGAAGCCACGTTTCCAGCTTGTGGAAGCTTGCATCTGGAAGCAATCCTGTTCCGTTCGGGATTGTAGGTGGGCGAGACCTGGTTCCCGGCAGAGGGAGTTGGGCACAAAGGATGGGCTGTTTCCAGGGGTAAGTAAAGTCAGCTGCCCAGGTGCCTGATGCCAGTATGTAGGAGGCCTTTGGTCCTCCATGGGAAACCAGTCTTCCAGCTTGTGGCAGCTTGCATCTGGAAGAAATCCTGTTCCGTTTGGGATTGTAGGTGGCCGAGGCCAGGTGCCCGGCAGAGGGAGTTGGGCACAAAGGATGGGCTGTTTCCAGGGGTAAGTAAAGTCAGCTGCCCAGGTGCCTGATGTCAGTTTGTAGGAGGCCTTTGGCCCTCCATGGGAAGCCAGGTTTACTGCTTGTGGCAGCTTGCATCTGGAAGAAATCCTGTTCCGTTCGGGATTGTAGGTGGCCGAGGCCAGGTGCTCGGCAGAGGGAGTTGGGCACATATGATGGCTGGTTTCCAGGGGTAAGTAAGGTCAGCTGCCCAGGTGCCTGATGTCAGTTTGTAGGAGGCCTTTGGCCCTCCAAGGGTTGACAGGCTTCCAGTTTGTGGCAGCTTGCATCTGGAAGAAATCCTGTTCCGTTCAGGATTGTAGGTGGCCGAGGCCTGGAGCCCGGCAGAGGGAGTTGGGCACAAAGGATGGCCTGTTTCCAGGGGTAAGTAAAGTCAGCAGCCCAGGTGCCTGATGTCAGTTTGTAGGAGGCCTTTGACCCTCCAAGGGAAGCTAGTCTTCCAGCTTGTGGCAGCTTGCATCTGGAAGAAATCCTGTTCCGTTCGGGATTGTAGGTGGGCGAGGCCAGGTGCCCGGCAGAGGGAGTTGGGCACAAAGGATGGGCTGTTTCCAGGGGTAAGTAAAGTCAGCTGCCCAGGTGCCTGATGTCAGTTTGTAGGAGGCCTTTAGCCCCCCAAGTGAAGCCACGTTTCCAGCTTGTGGCAGCTTGCATCTGGAAGAACTCCGGTTCCGTTCGGGATTGTAGGTGGCCGAGGCCATCTGCCCGGCAGAGGGAGTTGGGCACAAAGGATGTCTTGTTTCCAGGGGCAAGTAAAGTCATCTGCCCAGGTGCCTGATGTCAGTTTTTAGGAGGCCTTTGGCCCTCCATGGGAAGCCAGGCTTCCTGCTTGTGGCAGCTTGCATCTGGAAGAAATCGTGTTCCGTTCGGGATTGTAGGGGGCCGGAGCTGGGTGCCCGGATGAGGGAGTTGGACACAAAGGATGGGCTGTTTCCAGGGGTAAGTAAAGTCAGCTGCCCAGGTGCCTGATGTCAGTTTGCAGGTGGCTATTGGTCCTCCATGGAAAGCCAGGCTTCCAGCTTGTGGCAGCTTGCATCGGGAAGTAATACTGATCTGTTCGGGATTGCAGGTGGGCGAGACCTGGTTCCCGGCAGAGGGAGTTGGGCACAAAGGATGGGCTGTTTCCAGGGGTAAGTAAAGTCAGCTGCCCAGGTGCCTGATGCCAGTATGTAGGAGGCCTTTGGTCCTCCATGGGAAACCAGTCTTCCAGCTTGTGGCAGCTTGCATCTGGAAGAAATTCTGTTCTGTTTGGGATTGTAGGTGGCCGAGGCCAGGTGCCCGGCAGAGGGAGTTGGGCACAAAGGATGGCCTGTTTCCAGGGGTAAGTAAAGTCAGCTGCCCAGGTGCCTGATGTCAGTTTGTAGGAGGCCTTTGGCCCTCCAAGAGAAGCTTGTCTTCCAGTTTGTGGCAGCTTGCATCTGGAAGAAATCCTGTTCCGTTCGGGATTGTAGGTGGGCGAGGCCTGGTGCTTGGCAGAGGGAGTTGGGCACAAAGGATGGGCTGTTTCCAGGGGTAAGTTAAGTCAGCTGCCCAAATGTCTGATGTCAGTTTATAGGAGGCCTTTGGCCCTCCAAGGGAAGCTAGTCTTCCTGTTAAAGGCAGCTTGCATCTGGAAGAAATCCTGTTCCGTTCGGGATTGTAGGTGGGCGAGGCCTGGTGCTTGGCAGAGGGAGTTGGGCATAAATGATGGGCTGTTTCCAGGGGTAAGTTAAGTCACCTGCCCAAATGTCTGATGTCAGTTTATAGGAGGCCTTTGGCCCTCCAAGGGAAGCTAGTCTTCCTGTTAAAGGCAGCTTGCATCTGGAAGAAATCCTGTTCCGTTCGGGATTGTAGGTGGCCAAGGCCAGGTGCCCGGCAGAGGGAGTTGGGCACAAAGGATGGGCTGTTTCCAGGGGTAAGTAAAGTCAGCTGCCCAGGTGCCTGATGTCAGTTTGTAGGAGGCCTTTGGCCCTCCATGGGAAGCCAGGCTTCCAGTTTGTGGCAGCTTGCATCTGGAAGAAATCCTGTTCCGTTCAGGATTGTAGGTGGCCGAGGCCTGGTGCCCGGCAGAGGGAGTTGGGCACAAAGGATGTCCTGTTTAGAGGGGTAAGTAAAGTCAGCTGACCAGGTGCCTGATGTCAGTTTTTAGGAGGCCTTTGGCCCTCCTTGGGAAGCCAGGCTTCCTGGTTGTGGCAGCTTGCATCTGGAAGAAATCCTGTTCCGTTCAGGATTGTAGGTGGCCGAGGCCTGGTGCCCGGCAGAGGGAGTTGGGCAAAAAGGATGGGCTGTTTCCAGGGGTAAGTAAAGTCAGCTGCCCAGGTGCCTGATGTCAGTTTGTAGGAGGCCTTTGGCCCTCCAAGGGAAGCTTGTCTTCCAGTTTGTGGCAGCTTGCATCTGGAAGAAATGCTGTTCCGTTCGGGATTGTAGGTGGGCGAGGCCTGGTGCCCGGCAGAGGGAGTTGGGCACAAAGGATGGGCTGTTTCCAGGGGTAAGTAAAGTCAGCTGCCCAGGTGCCTGATGTCAGTTTGTAGGAGGCCTTTGGCCCTCCATGGGAAGCCAGGCTTCCTGCTTGTGGCAGCTTGCATCTGGAAGAAATCCTGTTCCGTTCAGGATTGTAGGTGGCCAAGGCCTGGTGCCCGGCAGAGGGAGTTGGGCACAAAGGATGGGCTGTTTCCAGGGTTAAGTAAAGTCAGCTGCCCAGGTGCCTGATGTCAGTTTGTAGGAGGCCTTTGGCCCTCCAAGGGAAGCTAGTCTTCCAGCTTGTGGCAGCTTGCATCTGGAAGAAATCCTGTTCCGTTCGGGATTGTAGGTGGTCGAGGCCAGGTGCCCGGCAGAGGGAGTTGGGCACAAATGATGGTCTGTTTCATGAGGAAAGTAAAGTCAGCTGCCCAGGTGCCTGATGTCAGTTTGTAGGAGGCCTTTGGCCCCCCAAGTGAAGCCACGTTTCCAGCTTGTGGAAGCTTGCATCTGGAAGCAATCCTGTTCCGTTCGGGATTGTAGGTGGGCGAGACCTGGTTCCCGGCAGAGGGAGTTGGGCACAAAGGATGGGCTGTTTCCAGGGGTAAGTAAAGTCAGCTGCCCAGGTGCCTGATGCCAGTATGTAGGAGGCCTTTGGTCCTCCATGGGAAACCAGTCTTCCAGCTTGTGGCAGCTTGCATCTGGAAGAAATCCTGTTCCGTTTGGGATTGTAGGTGGCCGAGGCCAGGTGCCCGGCAGAGGGAGTTGGGCACAAAGGATGGGCTGTTTCCAGGGGTAAGTAAAGTCAGCTGCCCAGGTGCCTGATGTCAGTTTGTAGGAGGCCTTTGGCCCTCCATGGGAAGCCAGGTTTACTGCTTGTGGCAGCTTGCATCTGGAAGAAATCCTGTTCCGTTCGGGATTGTAGGTGGCCGAGGCCAGGTGCTCGGCAGAGGGAGTTGGGCACATATGATGGCTGGTTTCCAGGGGTAAGTAAGGTCAGCTGCCCAGGTGCCTGATGTCAGTTTGTAGGAGGCCTTTGGCCCTCCAAGGGTTGACAGGCTTCCAGTTTGTGGCAGCTTGCATCTGGAAGAAATCCTGTTCCGTTCAGGATTGTAGGTGGCCAAGGCCTGGAGCCCGGCAGAGGGAGTTGGGCACAAAGGATGGCCTGTTTCCAGGGGTAAGTAAAGTCAGCAGCCCAGGTGCCTGATGTCAGTTTGTAGGAGGCCTTTGACCCTCCAAGGGAAGCTAGTCTTCCAGCTTGTGGCAGCTTGCATCTGGAAGAAATCCTGTTCCGTTCGGGATTGTAGGTGGGCGAGGCCAGGTGCCCGGCAGAGGGAGTTGGGCACAAAGGATGGGCTGTTTCCAGGGGTAAGTAAAGTCAGCTGCCCAGGTGCCTGATGTCAGTTTGTAGGAGGCCTTTGGCCCCCCAAGTGAAGCCACGTTTCCAGCTTGTGGCAGCTTGCATCTGGAAGAACTCCGGTTCCGTTCGGGATTGTAGGTGGCCGAGGCCATCTGCCCGGCAGAGGGAGTTGGGCACAAAGGATGTCTTGTTTCCAGGGGCAAGTAAAGTCATCTGCCCAGGTGCCTGATGTCAGTTTTTAGGAGGCCTTTGGCCCTCCATGGGAAGCCAGGCTTCCTGCTTG
Source organism: Chamaea fasciata (assembly GCF_029207755.1). NCBI lineage: Eukaryota > Metazoa > Chordata > Aves > Passeriformes > Sylviidae > Chamaea > Chamaea fasciata. The sequence goes on from NW_027094193.1 coordinate 163,109, forward strand.
TGGCAGCTTGCATCTGGAAGAAATCGTGTTCCGTTCGGGATTGTAGGGGGGCGGAGCTGGGTGCCCGGATGAGGGAGTTGGACACAAAGGATGGGCTGTTTCCAGGGGTAAGTAAAGTCAGCTGCCCAGGTGCCTGATGTCAGTTTGCAGGTGGCTATTGGTCCTCCATGGAAAGCCAGGCTTCCAGCTTGTGGCAGCTTGCATCGGGAAGTAATACTGATCTGTTCGGGATTGCAGGTGGGCGAGACCTGGTTCCCGGCAGAGGGAGTTGGGCACAAAGGATGGGCTGTTTCCAGGGGTAAGTAAAGTCAGCTGCCCAGGTGCCTGATGCCAGTATGTAGGAGGCCTTTGGTCCTCCATGGGAAACCAGTCTTCCAGCTTGTGGCAGCTTGCATCTGGAAGAAATTCTGTTCTGTTTGGGATTGTAGGTGGCCGAGGCCAGGTGCCCGGCAGAGGGAGTTGGGCACAAAGGATGGCCTGTTTCCAGGGGTAAGTAAAGTCAGCTGCCCAGGTGCCTGATGTCAGTTTGTAGGAGGCCTTTGGCCCTCCAAGAGAAGCTTGTCTTCCAGTTTGTGGCAGCTTGCATCTGGAAGAAATCCTGTTCCGTTCGGGATTGTAGGTGGGCGAGGCCTGGTGCTTGGCAGAGGGAGTTGGGCACAAAGGATGGGCTGTTTCCAGGGGTAAGTTAAGTCAGCTGCCCAAATGTCTGATGTCAGTTTATAGGAGGCCTTTGGCCCTCCAAGGGAAGCTAGTCTTCCTGTTAAAGGCAGCTTGCATCTGGAAGAAATCCTGTTCCGTTCGGGATTGTAGGTGGGCGAGGCCTGGTGCTTGGCAGAGGGAGTTGGGCATAAATGATGGGCTGTTTCCAGGGGTAAGTTAAGTCACCTGCCCAAATGTCTGATGTCAGTTTATAGGAGGCCTTTGGCCCTCCAAGGGAAGCTAGTCTTCCTGTTAAAGGCAGCTTGCATCTGGAAGAAATCCTGTTCCGTTCGGGATTGTAGGTGGCCAAGGCCTGGTGCCCGGCAGAGGGAGTTGGGCACAAAGGATGGCCTGTTTCCACGGGTAAGTAAAGTCAGCTGCCCAGGTGCCTGATGTCAGTTTGTAGGAGGCCTTTGGCCCTCCATGTGAAGCCAGGTTTACTGCTTGTGGCAGCTTGCATCTGGAAGAAATCCTGTTTCGTTCGGGATTGTAGGAGGCCGAGGCCAGGTGCCCGGCAGAGGGAGTTGGGCACATATGATGGCTGGTTTCCAGGGGTAAGTAAGGTCAGCTGCCCAGGTGCCTGATGTCAGTTTGTAGGAGGCCTTTGGCCCTCCAAGGGATGACAGGCTTCCAGTTTGTGGCAGCTTGCATCTGGAAGAAATCCTGTTCCGTTCAGGATTGTAGGTGGCCGAGGCCTGGAGCCCGGCAGAGGGAGTTGGGCACAAAGGATGGACTGTTTCCAGGGGTAAGTAAAGTCAGCAGCCCAGGTGCCTGATGTCAGTTTGTAGGAGGCCTTTGGCCCTCCAAGGGAAGCTAGTCTTCCAGCTTGTGGCAGCTTGCATCTGGAAGAAATCCTGTTCCGTTCGGGATTGTAGGTAGGCTAAGCCAGGTGCCCGGCAGAGGGAGTTGGGCACAAAGGATGGGCTGTTTCCAGGGGTAAGTAAAGTCAGCTGCCCAGGTGCCTGATGTCAGTTTGTAGGAGGCCTTTGGCCCTCCATGGGAAGCCAGGCTTCCTGCTTGTGGCAGCTTGCATCTGGAAGAAATCCTGTTCCGTTCAGGATTGTAGGTGGCCGAGGCCTGGTGCCCGGCAGAGGGAGTTGGGCACAAAGGATGGGCTGTTTCCAGGGTTAAGTAAAGTCAGCTGCCCAGGTGCCTGATGTCAGTTTGTAGGAGGCCTTTGGCCCTCCAAGGGAAGCTTGTCTTCCAGTTTGTGGCAGCTTGCATCTGGAAGAAATCCTGTTCCGTTCGGGATTGCAGGTGGGCGAGGCCTGGTGCCCGGCAGAGGCAGTTGGGCACAAAGGATGGGCTGTTTCCAGGGGTAAGTAAAGTCAGCTGCCCAGGTGCCTGATGTCAGTTTGTAGGAGGCCTTTGGTTCTCCAAGGGAAGCTTGTCTTCCAGTTTGTGGCAGCTTGCATCTGGAAGAAATCCTGTTCCGTTCGGGATTGTAGGTGGGCGAGGCCTGGTGCTTGGCAGAGGGAGTTGGGCACAAAGGATGGGCTGTTTCCAGGGGTAAGTTAAGTCACCTGCCCAAATGTCTGATGTCAGTTTATAGGAGGCCTTTGGCCCTCCAAGGGAAGCTAGTCTTCCTGTTAAAGGCAGCTTGCATCTGGAAGAAATCCTGTTCCGTTCGGGATTGTAGGTGGCCGAGGCCAGGTGCCCGGCAGAGGGAGTTGGGCACAAAGGATGGGCTGTTTCCAGGGGTAAGTAAAGTCAGCTGCCCAGGTGCCTGATGTCAGTTTGCAGGTGGCCTTTGGCTCTCCATGTGAAGCCAGGTTTACTGCTTGTGGCAGCTTGCATCTGGAAGAAATCCTGTTCCGTTCGGGATTGTAGGAGGCCGAGGCCAGGTGCCCGGCAGAGGGAGTTGGGCACATATGATGGCTGGTTTCCAGGGGTAAGTAAGGTCAGCTGCCCAGGTGCCTGATGTCAGTTTGTAGGAGGCCTTTGGCCCTCCAAAGGATGACAGGCTTCCAGTTTGTGGCAGCTTGCATCTGGAAGAAATCCTGTTCCGTTCAGGATTGTAGGTGGCCGAGGCCTGGAGCCCGGCAGAGGGAGTTGGGCACAAAGGATGGACTGTTTCCAGGGGTAAGTAAAGTCAGCAGCCCAGGTGCCTGATGTCAGTTTGTAGGAGGCCTTTGGCCCTCCAAGGGAAGCTAGTCTTCCAGCTTGTGGCTGCTTGCATCTGGAAGAAATCCTGTTCCGTTCGGGATTGTAGGTGGGCGAGGCCAGGTGCCCGGCAGAGGGAGTTGGGCACAAAGGATGGGCTGTTTCCAGGGGTAAGTAAAGTCAGCTGCCCAGGTGCCTGATGTCAGTTTGTAGGAGGCCTTTGGCCCCCCAAGTGAAGCCACGTTTCCAGCTTGTGGCAGCTTGCATCATGAAGAACTCCGGTTCCGTTCGGGATTGTAGGTGGCCGAGGCCATCTGCCTGGCAGAGGGAGTTGGGCACAAAGGATGGCCTGTTTCCAGGGGTAAGTAAAGTCAGCTGCCCAGGTGCCTGATGTCAGTTTGTAGGAGGCCTTTGGCCCTCCAAGGGAAGCTTGTCTTCCAGTTTGTGGCAGCTTGCATCTGGAAGCAATCCTGTTCCGTTCGGGATTGTAGGTGGGCGAGACCTGGTGCCCGGCAGAGGGAGTTGGGCACAAAGGATGGGCTGTTTCCAGGGGTAAGTAAAGTCAGCTGCCCAGGTGCCTGATGCCAGTATGTAGGAGGCCTTTGGTCCTCCATGGGAAACCAGTCTTCCAGCTTGTGGCAGCTTGCATCTGGAAGAAATCCTGTTCCGTTTGGGATTGTAGGTGGCCGAGGCCAGGTGCCCGGCAGAGGGAGTTGGGCACAAAGGATGTCCTGTTTCCAGGGGTAAGTAAAGTCAGCTGCCCAGGTGCCTGATGTCAGTTTGTAGGAGGCCTTTGGCCCTCCATGGGAAGCCAGGTTTACTGCTTGTGGCAGCTTGCATCTGGAAGAAATCCTGTTCCGTTCGGGATTGTAGGTGGCCGAGGCCAGGTGCCCGGCAGAGGGAGTTGGGCACATATAATGGCTGGTTTCCAGGGGTAAGTAAGGTCAGCTGCCCAGGTGCCTGATGTCAGTTTGTAGGAGGCCTTTGGCCCTCCAAGGGATGACAGGCTTCCAGTTTGTGGCAGCTTGCATCTGGAAGAAATCCTGTTCCGTTCAGGATTGTAGGAGGCCGAGGCCTGGAGCCCGGCAGAGGGAGTTGGGCACAAAGGATGGCCTGTTTCCAGGGGTAAGTAAAGTCAGCAGCCCAGGTGCCTGATGTCAGTTTGTAGGAGGCCTTTGACCCTCCAAGGGAAGCTAGTCTTCCAGCTTGTGGCAGCTTGCATCTGGAAGAAATCCTGTTCCGTTCGGGATTGTAGGTGGGCGAGGCCAGGTGCCCGGCAGAGGGAGTTGGGCACAAAGGATGGGCTGTTTCCAGGGGTAAGTAAAGTCAGCTGCCCAGGTGCCTGATGTCAGTTTGTAGGAGGCCTTTGGCCCCCCAAGTGAAGCCACGTTTCCAGCTTGTGGCAGCTTGCATCTGGAAGAACTCTGGTTCCGTTCGGGATTGTTGGTGGCCGAGGCCATCTGCCCGGCAGAGGGAGTTGGGCACAAAGGATGTCTTGTTTCCAAGGGCAAGTAAAGTCATCTGCCCAGGTGCCTGATGTCAGTTTTTAGGAGGCCTTTGGCCCTCCATGGGAAGCCAGGCTTCCTGCTTGTGGCAGCTTGCATCTGGAAGAAATCGTGTTCCGTTCGGGATTGTAGGGGGCCGGAGCTGGGTGCCCGGATGAGGGAGTTGGACACAAAGGATGGGCTGTTTCCAGGGGTAAGTAAAGTCAGCTGCCCAGGTTCCTGATGTCAGTTTGCAGGTGGCTATTGGTCCTCCATGGAAAGCCAGGCTTCCAGCTTGTGGCAGCTTGCATCGGGAAGTAATACTGATCTGTTCGGGATTGCAGGTGGCCGAGGCCTGGTGCCCGGCAGAGGGAGTTGGGCACAAAGGATGGCCTGTTTCCAGGGGTAAGTAAAGTCAGCTGCCCAGGTGCCTGATGTCAGTTTGTAGGAGGCCTTTGGCCCTCCAAGGGAAGCTTGTCTTCCAGTTTGTGGCAGCTTGCATCTGGAAGCAATCCTGTTCCATTCGGGATTGTAGGTGGGCGAGACCTGGTGCCCGGCAGAGGGAGTTGGGCACAAAGGATGGGCTGTTTCCAGGGGTAAGTAAAGTCAGCTGCCCAGGTGCCTGATGCCAGTTTGTAGGAGGCCTTTGGTCCTCCATGGGAAACCAGTCTTCCAGCTTGTGGCTGCTTGCATCTGAAAGAAATCCTGTTCCGTTCGGGATTGTAGGTGGCCGAGGCCAGGTGCCCGGCAGAGGGAGTTGGGCACAAATGATGGGCTGTTTCCAGGGGTAAGTAAAGTCAGCTGCCCAGGTGCCTGATGTCAGTTTGTAGGAGGCCTTTGGCCCTCCAAGGGAAGCTTGTCTTCCAGTTTGTGGCAGCTTGCATCTGGAAGCAATCCTGTTCCGTTCGGGATTGTAGGTGGGCGAGGCCTGGTGCCCGGCAGAGGGAGTTGGGCACAAAGGATGGGCTGTTTCCAGGGGTAAGTAAAGTCAGCTGCCCAGGTGCCTGATGTCAGTTTGTAGGAGGCCTTTGGCCCTCCAAGACAAGCTTGTCTTCCAGTTCGTGGCAGCTTGCATCTGGAAGAAATCCTGTTCCGTTCGGGATTGTAGGTGGGCGAGGCCTGGTGCTTGGCAGAGGGAGTTGGGCACAAAGGATGGGCTGTTTCCAGGGGTAAGTTAAGTCAGCTGCCCAAATGTCTGATGTCAGTTTATAGGAGGCCTTTGGCCCTCCAAGGGAAGCTAGTCTTCCTGTTAAAGGCAGCTTGCATCTGGAAGAAATCCTGTTCCGTTCGGGATTGTAGGTGGGCGAGGCCTGGTGCTTGGCAGAGGGAGTTGGGCATAAAGGATGGGCTGTTTCCAGGGGTAAGTTAAGTCACCTGCCCAAATGTCTGATGTCAGTTTATAGGAGGCCTTTGGCCCTCCAAGGGAAGCTAGTCTTCCTGTTAAAGGCAGCTTGCATCTGGAAGAAATCCTGTTCCGTTCGGGATTGTAGGTGGCCGAGGCCAGGTGCCCGGCAGAGGGAGTTGGGCACAAAGGATGGGCTGTTTCCAGGGGTAAGTAAAGTCAGCTGCCCAGGTGCCTGATGTCAGTTTGTAGGAGGCCTTTGGCCCTCCATGTGAAGCCAGGTTTACTGCATGTGGCAGCTTGCATCTGGAAGAAATCCTGTTCCGTTCGGGATTGTAGGAGGCCGAGGCCAGGTGCCCGGCAGAGGGAGTTGGGCACATATGATGGCTGGTTTCCAGGGGTAAGTAAGGTCAGCTGCCCAGGTGCCTGATGTCAGTTTGTAGGAGGCCTTTGGCCCTCCAAGGGATGACAGGCTTCCAGTTTGTGGCAGCTTGCATCTGGAAGAAATCCTGTTCCGTTCAGGATTGTAGGTGGCCGAGGCCTGGAGCCCGGCAGAGGGAGTTGGGCACAAAGGATGGACTGTTTCCAGGGGTACGTAAAGTCAGCAGCCCAGGTGCCTGATGTCAGTTTGTAGGAGACCTTTGACCCTCCAAGGGAAGCTAGTCTTCCAGCTTGTGGCAGCTTGCATCTGGAAGAAATCCTGTTCCGTTCGGGATTGTAGGTGGGCGAGGCCAGGTGCCCGGCAGAGGGAGTTGGGCACAAAGGATGGGCTGTTTCCAGGGGTAAGTAAAGTCAGCTGCCCAGGTGCCTGATGTCAGTTTGTAGGAGGCCTTTGGCCCCCCAAGTGAAGCCACGTTTCCAGCTTGTGGCAGCTTGCATCATGAAGAACTCCGGTTCCGTTCGGGATTGTAGGTGGCCGAGGCCATCTGCCCGGCAGAGGGAGTTGGGCACAAAGGATGGCCTGTTTCCAGGGGTAAGTAAAGTCAGCTGCCCAGGTGCCTGATGTCAGTTTGTAGGAGGCCTTTGGCCCTCCAAGGGAAGCTTGTCTTCCAGTTTGTGGCAGCTTGCATCTGGAAGCAATCCTGTTCCGTTCGGGATTGTAGGTGGGCGAGGCCTGGTGCCCGGCAGAGGGAGTTGGGCACAAAGGATGGGCTGTTTCCAGGGGTAAGTAAAGTCAGCTGCCCAGGTGCCTGATGCCAGTATGTAGGAGGCCTTTGGTCCTCCATGGGAAACCAGTCTTCCAGCTTGTGGCAGCTTGCATCTGGAAGAAATCCTGTTCCGTTCGGGATTGTAGGTGGCCGAGGCCAGGTGCCCGGCAGAGGGAGTTGGGCACAAAGGATGGGCTGTTTCCAGGGGTAAGTAAAGTCAGCTGCCCAGGTGCCTGATGTCAGTTTGTAGGAGGCCTTTGGCCCTCCATGGGAAGCCAGGTTTCCTGCTTCTGGCAGCTTGCATCTGGAAGAAATCCTGTTCCGTTCGGGATTGTAGGTGGCCGAGGCCAGGTGCCCGGCAGAGGGAGTTGGGCACATATGATGGCTGGCTTCCAGGGGTAAGTAAGGTCAGCTGCCCAGGTGCCTGATGTCAGTTTGTAGGAGGCCTTTGGCCCTCCAAGGGATGACAGGCTTCCAGTTTGTGGCAGCTTGCATCTGGAAGAAATCCTGTTCCGTTCAGGTTTGTAGGTGGCCGAGGCCTGGAGCCCGGCAGAGGGAGTTGGGCACAAAGGATGGCCTGTTTCCAGGGGTAAGTAAAGTCATCTGCCCAGGTGCCTGATGTCAGTTTTTAGGAGGCCTTTGGCCCTCCATGGGAAGCCAGGCTTCCTGCTTGTGGCAGCTTGCATCTGGAAGAAATCCTGTTCCGTTCGGGATTGTAGGGGGCCGGAGCTGGGTGGCCGGATGAGGGAGTTGGACACAAAGGATGGGCTGTTTCCAGGGGTAAGTAAAGTCAGCTGCCCAGGTGCCTGATGTCAGTTTGCAGGTGGCTATTGGTCCTCCATGGAAAGCCAGGCTTCCAGCTTGTGGCAGCTTGCATCGGGAAGTAATACTGATCTGTTCGGGATTGCAGGTGGCCGAGGCCTGGTGCCCTGCAGAGGGAGTTGGGCACAAAGGATGGCCTGTTTCCAGGGGTAAGTAAAGTCAGCTGCCCAGGTGCCTGATGTCAGTTTGTAGGAGGCCTTTGGCCCTCCAAGGGAAGCTTGTCTTCCAGTTTGCGGCAGCTTGCATCTGGAAGCAATCCTGTTCCATTCGGGATTGTAGGTGGGCGAGACCTGGTGCCCGGCAGAGGGAGTTGGGCACAAAGGATGGGCTGTTTCCAGGGGTAAGTAAAGTCAGCTGCCCAGGTGCCTGATGCCAGTTTGTAGGAGGCCTTTGGTCCTCCATGGGAAACCAGTCTTCCAGCTTGTGGCAGCTTGCATCTGGAAGAAATGCTGTTTCGTTCGGGATTGTAGGTGGCCGAGGCCAGGTGCCCGGCAGAGGGAGTTGGGCACAAAGGATGTCCTGTTTAGAGGGGTAAGTACAGTCAGCTGCCCAGGTGCCTGATGTCAGTTTGTAGGAGGCCTTTGGCCCTCCAAGGGAAGCCAGGCTTCCTGCTTGTGGCAGCTTGCATCTGGAAGAAATCCTGTTCCGTTCAGGATTGTAGGTGGCCGAGGCCTGGTGCCCGGCAGAGGGAGTTGGGCACAAAGGATGGGCTGTTTCCAGGGGTAAGTAAAGTCAGCTGCCCAGGTGCCTGATGTCAGTTTGTAGGAGGCCTTTGGCCCTCCATGGGAAGCCAGGCTTCCTGCTTGTGGCAGCTTGCATCTGGAAGAAATCCTGTTCCGTTCAGGATTGTAGGTGGGCGAGGCCTGGTGCCCGGCAGAGGGAGTTGGGCACAAAGGATGTGCTGTTTCCAGGGGTAAGTTAAGTCAGCTGCCCAAATGTCTGATGTCAGTTTATAGGAGGCCTTTGGCCCTCCAAGGGAAGCTAGTCTTCCTGTTAAAGGCAGCTTGCATCTGGAAGAAATCCTGTTCCGTTCGGGATTGTAGGTGGGCGAGACCTGGTGCCCGGCAGAAGGAGTTGGGCACAAAGGATGGGCTGTTTCCAGGGGTAAGTAAAGTCAGCTGCCCAGGTGCCTGATGTCAGTTTGTAGGAGGCCTTTGGCCCTCCAAGGGAAGCTTGTCTTCCAGTTTGTGGCAGCATGCATCTGGAAGAAATGCTGTTCCGTTCGGGATTGTAGGTGGCCGAGGCCAGGTGCCCGGCAGAGGGAGTTGGGCACAAAGGATGTCCTGTTTAGAGGGGTAAGTAAAGTCAGCTGCCCAGGTGCCTGATGTCAGTTTTTAGGAGGCCTTTGGCCCTCCTTGGGAAGCCAGGCTTCCTGGTTGTGGCAGCTTGCATCTGGAAGAAATCCTGTTCCGTTCAGGATTGTAGGTGGCCGAGGCCTGGTGCCCGGCAGAGGGAGTTGGGCACAAAGGATGGGCTGTTTCCAGGGGTAAGTAAAGTCAGCTGCCCAGGTGCCTGATGTCAGTTTGTAGGAGGCCTTTGGCCCTCCAAGGGAAGCTTGTCTTCCAGTTTGTGGCAGCTTGCATCTGGAAGAAATCCTGTTCCGTTCGGGATTGTAGGTGGGCGAGGCCTGGTGCCCGGCAGAGGGAGTTGGGCACAAAGGATGGGCTACTTCCAGGGGTAAGTAAAGTCAGCTGCCCAGGTGCCTGATGTCAGTTTGTAGGAGGCCTTTGGCCCTCCATGGGAAGCCAGGCTTCCTGCTTGTGGCAGCTTGCATCTGGAAGAAATCCTGTTCCGTTCAGGATTGTAGGTGGCCAAGGCCTGGTGCCCGGCAGAGGGAGTTGGGCACAAAGGATGGGCTGTTTCCAGGGGTAAGTAAAGTCAGCTGCCCAGGTGCCTGATGTCAGTTGGTAGGAGGCCTTTGGCCCTCCAAGGGAAGCTTGTCTTCCAGCTTGTGGCAGCTTGCATCGGGAAGAAATCCTGTTCCGTTCGGGATTGTAGGTGGGCGAGGCCAGGTGCCCGGCAGAGGGAGTTGGGCACAAAGGATGGGCTGTTTCCAGGGGTAAGTAAAGTCAGATGCCCAGGTGCCTGATGTCAGTTTGTAGGAGGCCTTTGGCCCCCCAAGTGAAGCCACGTTTCCAGCTTGTGGCAGCTTGCATCTGGAAGAACTCCGGTTCCGTTCGGGATTGAAGGTGGCCAAGGCCATCTGCCCGGCAGAGGGAGTTGGGCACAAAGGATGGACTGTTTCCAGGGGTAAGTAAAGTCAGCAGCCCAGGTGCCTGATGTCAGTTTTTAGGAGGCCTTTGGCCCTCCATGGGAAGCCAGGCTTCCTGCTTGTGGCAGCTTGCATCAGGAGGAAATCGTGTTCCGTTCGGGATTGTAGGGGGCCGGAGCTGGGTGCCCGGATGAGGGAGTTGGACACAAAGGATGGGCTGTTTCCAGGGGTAAGTAAAGTCAGCTGCCCAGGTGCCTGATGTCAGTTTGCAGGTGGCTATTGGTCCTCCATGGAAAGCCAGGCTTCCAGCTTGTGGCAGCTTGCATCGGGAAGTAATACTGATCTGTTCGGGATTGCAGGTGGCCGAGGCCTGGTGCCCGGCAGAGGGAGTTGGGCACAAAGGATGGCCTGTTTCCAGGGGTAAGTAAAGTCAGCTGCCCAGGTGCCTGATGCCAGTTTGTAGGAGGCCTTTGGCCCTCCAAGGGAAGCTTGTCTTCCAGTTTGTGGCAGCTTGCATCTGGAAGCAATCCTGTTCCGTTCGGGATTGTAGGTGGGCGAGACCTGGTGCCCGGCAGAGGGAGTTGGGCACAAAGGATGGGCTGTTTCCAGGGGTAAGTAAAGTCAGCTGCCCAGGTGCCTGATGCCAGTTTGTAGGAGGCCTTTGGTCCTCCATGGGAAACCAGTCTTCCAGCTTGTGGCAGCTTGCATCTGAAAGAAATCCTGTTCCGTTCAGGATTGTAGGTGGCCGAGGCCAGGTGCCCGGCAGAGGGAGTTGGGCCCAAATGATGGCTTGTTTCCAGGGGTAAGTAAAGTCAGCTGCCCAGGTGCCTGATGTCAGTTTGTAGGAGGCATTTGGCCCCCCAAGGGAAGCTTGTCTTCCAGTTTGTGGCAGCATGCATCTGGAAGAAATGCTGTTTCGTTCGGGATTGTGGGTGGCCGAGGCCAGGTGCCCGGCAGAGGGAGTTGGGCACAAAAGATGTCCTGTTTAGAGGGGTAAGTAAAGTCAGCTGCCCAGGTGCCTGATGTCAGTTTGTAGGAGGCCTTTGGCCCTCCTTGGGAAGCCAGACTTCCTGCTTGTGGCAGCTTGCATCTGGAAGAAATCCTGTTCCGTTCAGGATTGTAGGTGGCCGAGGCCTGGTGCCCGGCAGAGGGAGTTGGGCACAAAGGATGGGCTGTTTCCAGGGGTAAGTAAAGTCAGCTGCCCAGGTGCCTGATGTCAGTTTGTAGGAGGCCTTTGGCCCTCCATGGGAAGCCAGGCTTCCTGCTTGTGGCAGCTTGCATCTGGAAGAAATCCTGTTCCGTTCAGGATTGTAGGTGGCCGAGGCCTGGTGCCCGGCAGAGGGAGTTGGGCACAAAGGATGGGCTGTTTCCAGGGGTAAGTAAAGTCAGCTGCCCAGGTGCCTGATGTCAGTTTGTAGGAGGCCTTTGGCCCTCCAAGGGAAGCTTGTCTTCCAGTTTGTGGCAGCTTGCATCTGGAAGCAATCCTGTTCCGTTCGGGATTGTAGGTGGGCGAGGCCTGGTGCCCGGCAGAGGGAGTTGGGCACAAATGATGGGCTGTTTCCAGGGGTAAGTAAAGTCAGCTGCCCAGGTGCCTGATGTCAGTTTGTAGGAGGCCTTTGGCCCCCCAAGAGAAGCTTGTCTTCCAGTTTGTGGCAGCTTGCATCTGGAAGAAATCCTGTTCCGTTCGGGATTGTAGGTGGGCGAGGCCTGGTGCTTGGCAGAGGGAGTTGGGCACAAAGGATGGGCTGTTTCCAGGGGTAAGTTAAGTCAGCTGCCCAAATGTCTGATGTCAGTTTATAGGAGGCCTTTGGCCCTCCAAGGGAAGCTAGTCTTCCTGTTAAAGGCAGCTTGCATCTGGAAGAAATCCTGTTCCGTTCGGGATTGTAGGTGGGCGAGGCCTGGTGCTTGGCAGAGGGAGTTGGGCACAAAGGATGGGCTGTTTCCAGGGGTAAGTTAAGTCCCCTGCCCAAATGTCTGATGTCAGTTTATAGGAGGCCTTTGGCCCTCCAAGGGAAGCTAGTCTTCCTGTTAAAGGCAGCTTGCATCTGGAAGAAATCCTGTTCCGTTCGGGATTGTAGGTGGCCGAGGCCAGGTGCCCGGCAGAGGGAGTTGGGCACAAAGGATGGGCTGTTTCCAGGGGTAAGTAAAGTCAGCTGCCCAGGTGCCTGATGTCAGTTTGTAGGAGGCCTTTGGCCCTCCATGTGAAGCCAGGTTTACTGCTTGTGGCAGCTTGCATCTGGAAGAAATCCTGTTCCGTTCGGGATTGTAGGAGGCCGAGGCCAGGTGCCCGGCAGAGGGAGTTGGGCACATATGATGGCTGGTTTCCAGGGGTAAGTAAGGTCAGCTGCCCAGGTGCCTCATGTCAGTGTGTAGGAGGCCTTTGGCCCTCCAAGGGATGACAGGCTTCCAGTTTGTGGCAGCTTGCATCTGGAAGAAATCCTGTTCCGTTCAGGATTGTAGGTGGCCGAGGCCTGGAGCCCGGCAGAGGGAGTTGGGCACAAAGGATGGACTGTTTCCAGGGGTAAGTAAAGTCAGCAGCCCAGGTGCCTGATGTCAGTTTGTAGGAGGCCTTTGGCCCTCCAAGGGAAGCTAGTCTTCCAGCTTGTGGCAGCTTGCATCTGGAAGAAATCCTGTTCCGTTCGGGATTGTAGGTGGGCGAGGCCAGGTGCCCGGCAGAGGGAGTTGGGCACAAAGGATGGGCTGTTTCCAGGGGTAAGTAAAGTCAGCTGCCCAGGTGCCTGATGTCAGTTTGTAGGAGGCCTTTGGCCCCCCAAGTGAAGCCACGTTTCCAGCTTGTGGCAGCTTGCATCTGGAAGAACTCCGGTTCCGTTCGGGATTGTAGGTGGCCGAGGCCATCTGCCCGGCAGAGGGAGTTGGGCACAAAGGATGGCCTGTTTCCAGGGGTAAGTAAAGTCAGCAGCCCAGGTGCCTGATGTCAGTTTCTAGGAGGCCTTTGGCCCTCCAAGGAAAGCTAGTCTTCCAGCTTGTGGCAGCTTGCATCTGGAAGAAATCCTGTTCCGTTCGGGATTGTAGGTGGGCGAGGCCAGGTGCCCGGCAGAGGGAGTTGGGCACAAAGGATGGGCTGTTTCCAGGGGTAAGTAAAGTCAGCTGCCCAGGTGCCTGATGTCAGTTTGTAGGAGGCCTTTGGCCCTCCAAGGGAAGCTTGTCTTCCAGTTTGTGGCAGCATGCATCTGGAAGAAATGCTGTTTCGTTCGGGATTGTAGGTGGCCGAGGCCAGGTGCCCGGCAGAGGGAGTTGGGCACAAAGGATGTCCTGTTTAGATTGGTAAGTAAAGTCAGCTGCCCAGGTGCCTGATGTCAGTTTTTAGGAGGCCTTTGGCCCTCCTTGGGAAGCCAGGCTTCCTGGTTGTGGCAGCTTGCAACTGGAAGAAATCCTGTTCCGTTCAGGATTGTAGGTGGGCGAGGCCTGGTGCCCGGCAGAGGGAGTTGGGCACAAAGGATGGGCTGTTTCCAGGGGTAAGTAAAGTCAGCTGCCCAGGTGCCTGATGTCAGTTTGTAGGAGGCCTTTGGCCCTCCATGGGAAGCCAGGCTTCCTGCTTGTGGCAGCTTGCATCTGGAAGAAATCCTGTTCCGTTCAGGATTGTAGGTGGCCAAGGCCTGGTGCCCGGCAGAGGGAGTTGGGCACAAAGGATGGGCTGTTTCCAGGGGTAAGTAAAGTCAGCTGCCCAGGTGCCTGATGTCAGTTGGTAGGAGGCCTTTGGCCCTCCAAGGGAAGCTTGTCTTCCAGCTTGTGGCAGCTTGCATCTGGAAGCAATCCTGTTCCGTTCGGGATTGTAGGTGGGCGAGGCCAGGTGCCCGGCAGAGGGAGTTGGGCACAAAGGATGGGCTGTTTCCAGGGGTAAGTAAAGTCAGCTGCCCAGGTGCCTGATGTCAGTTTGTAGGAGGCCTTTGGCCCTCCAAGAGAAGCTTGTCTTCCAGTTTGTGGCAGCTTGCATCTGGAAGAAATCCTGTTCCGTTCGGGATTGTAGGTGGGCGAGGCCTGGTGCTTGGCAGAGGGAGTTGGGCACAAAGGATGGGCTGTTTCCAGGGGTAAGTTAAGTCAGCTGCCCAGGTGCCTGATGTCAGTTTGTAGGAGGCCTTTGGCCCTCCAAGGGAAGCTAGTCTTCCTGTTAAAGGCAGCTTGCATCTGGAAGAAATCCTGTTCCGTTCGGGATTGTAGGTGGGCGAGGCCTGGTGCTTGGCAGAGGGAGTTGGGCATAAATGATGGGCTGTTTCCAGGGGTAAGTTAAGTCAGCTGCCCAAATGTCTGATGTCAGTTTATAGGAGGCCTTTGGCCCTCCAAGGGAAGCTAGTCTTCCTGTTAAAGGCAGCTTGCATCTGGAAGAAATCCTGTTCCGTTCGGGATTGTAGGTGGCCAAGGCCTGGAGCCCGGCAGAGGGAGTTGGGCACAAAGGATGGGCTGTTTCCAGGGGTAAGTAAAGTCAGCTGCCCAGGTGCCTGATGTCAGTTTGTAGGAGGCCTTTGGCCCTCCATGTGAAGCCAGGTTTACTGCTTGTGGCAGCTTGCATCTGGAAGAAATCCTGTTCCGTTCAGGATTGTAGGAGGCCGAGGCCAGGTGCCCGGCAGAGGGAGTTGGGCACATATGATGGCTGGTTTCCAGGGGTAAGTAAGGTCAGCTGCCCAGGTGCCTGATGTCAGTTTGTAGGAGGCCTTTGGCCCTCCAAGGGATGACAGGCTTCCAGTTTGTGGCAGCTTGCATCTGGAAGAAATCCTGTTCCGTTCAGGATTGTAGGTGGCCGAGGCCTGGAGCCCGGCAGAGGGAGTTGGGCACAAAGGATGGACTGTTTCCAGGGGTAAGTAAAGTCAGCAGCCCAGGTGCCTGATGTCAGTTTGTAGGAGGCCTTTGGCCCTCCAAGGGAAGCTAGTCTTCCAGCTTGTGGCAGCTTGCATCTGGAAGAAATCCTGTTCCGTTCGGGATTGTAGGTAGGCTAAGCCAGGTGCCCGGCAGAGGGAGTTGGGCACAAAGGATGGGCTGTTTCCAGGGGTAAGTAAAGTCAGCTGCCCAGGTGCCTGATGTCAGTTTGTAGGAGGCCTTTGGCCCTCCATGGGAAGCCAGGCTTCCTGCTTGTGGCAGCTTGCATCTGGAAGAAATCCTGTTCCGTTCAGGATTGTAGGTGGCCGAGGCCTGGTGCCCGGCAGAGGGAGTTGGGCACAAAGGATGGGCTGTTTCCAGGGGTAAGTAAAGTCAGCTGCCCAGGTGCCTGATGTCAGTTTGTAGGAGGCCTTTGGCTCTCCAAGGGAAGCTTGTCTTCCAGTTTGTGGCAGCTTGCATCTGGAAGAAATCCTGTTCCGTTCGGGATTGTAGGTGGGCGAGGCCTGGTGCTTGGCAGAGGGAGTTGGGCACAAAGGATGGGCTGTTTCCAGGGGTAAGTTAAGTCAGCTGCCCAAATGTCTGATGTCAGTTTATAGGAGGCCTTTGGCCCTCCAAGGGAAGCTAGTCTTCCTGTTAAAGGCAGCTTGCATCTGGAAGAAATCCTGTTCCGTTCGGGATTGTAGGTGGGCGAGGCCAGGTGCCCGGCAGAGGGAGTTGGGCACAAAGGATGGGCTGTTTCCAGGGGTAAGTAAAGTCAGCTGCCCAGGTGCCTGATGTCAGTTTGTAGGAGGCCTTTGGCTCTCCATGTGAAGCCAGGTTTACTGCTTGTGGCAGCTTGCATCTGGAAGAAATCCTGTTCCGTTCGGGATTGTAGGAGGCCGAGGCCAGGTGCCCGGCAGAGGGAGTTGGGCACATATGATGGCTGGTTTCCAGGGGTAAGTAAGGTCAGCTGCCCAGGTGCCTGATGTCAGTTTGTAGGAGGCCTTTGGCCCTCCAAGGGATGACAGGCTTCCAGTTTGTGGCAGCTTGCATCTGGAAGAAATCCTGTTCCGTTCAGGATTGTAGGTGGCCGAGGCCTGGAGCCCGGCAGAGGGAGTTGGGCACAAAGGATGGACTGTTTCCAGGGGTAAGTAAAGTCAGCAGCCCAGGTGCCTGACGTCAGTTTGTAGGAGGCCTTTGGCCCTCCAAGGGAAGCTAGTCTTCCAGCTTGTGGCAGCTTGCATCTGGAAGAAATCCTGTTCCGTTCGGGATTGTAGGTGGGCGAGGCCAGGTGCCCGGCAGAGGGAGTTGGGCACAAAGGATGGGCTGTTTCCAGGGGTAAGTAAAGTCAGCTGCCCAGGTGCCTGATGTCAGTTTGTAGGAGGCCTTTGGCCCCCCAAGTGAAGCCACGTTTCCAGCTTGTGGCAGCTTGCATCATGAAGAACTCCGGTTCCGTTCGGGATTGTAGGTGGCCGAGGCCATCTGCCCGGCAGAGGGAGTTGGGCACAAAGGATGGCCTGTTTCCAGGGGTAAGTAAAGTCAGCTGCCCAGGTGCCTGATGTCAGTTTGTAGGAGGCCTTTGGCCCTCCAAGGGAAGCTTGTCTTCCAGTTTGTGGCAGCTTGCATCTGGAAGCAATCCTGTTCCGTTCGGGATTGTAGGTGGGCGAGACCTGGTGCCCGGCAGAGGGAGTTGGGCACAAAGGATGGGCTGTTTCCAGGGGTAAGTAAAGTCAGCTGCCCAGGTGCCTGATGCCAGTATGTAGGAGGCCTTTGGTCCTCCATGGGAAACCAGTCTTCCAGCTTGTGGCAGCTTGCATCTGGAAGAAATCCTGTTCCGTTTGGGATTGTAGGTGGCCGAGGCCAGGTGCCCGGCAGAGGGAGTTGGGCACAAAGGATGGCCTGTTTCCAGGGGTAAGTAAAGTCAGCAGCCCAGGTGCCTGATGTCAGTTTGTAGGAGGCCTTTGACCCTCCAAGGGAAGCTAGTCTTCCAGCTTGTGGCAGCTTGCATCTGGAAGAAATCCTGTTCCGTTCGGGATTGTAGGTGGGCGAGGCCAGGTGCCCGGCAGAGGGAGTTGGGCACAAAGGATGGGCTGTTTCCAGGGGTAAGTAAAGTCAGCTGCCCAGGTGCCTGATGTCAGTTTGTAGGAGGCCTTTGGCCCCCCAAGTGAAGCCACGTTTCCAGCTTGTGGCAGCTTGCATCTGGAAGAACTCTGGTTCCGTTCGGGATTGTTGGTGGCCGAGGCCATCTGCCCGGCAGAGGGAGTTGGGCACAAAGGATGTCTTGTTTCCAAGGGCAAGTAAAGTCATCTGCCCAGGTGCCTGATGTCAGTTTTTAGGAGGCCTTTGGCCCTCCATGGGAAGCCAGGCTTCCTGCTTGTGGCAGCTTGCATCTGGAAGAAATCCTGTTCCGTTCGGGATTGTAGGGGGCCGGAGCTGGGTGCCCGGATGAGGGAGTTGGACACAAAGGATGGGCTGTTTCCAGGGGTAAGTAAAGTCAGCTGCCCAGGTTCCTGATGTCAGTTTGCAGGTGGCTATTGGTCCTCCATGGAAAGCCAGGCTTCCAGCTTGTGGCAGCTTGCATCGGGAAGTAATACTGATCTGTTCGGGAATGCAGGTGGCCGAGGCCTGGTGCCCGGCAGAGGGAGTTGGGCACAAAGGATGGCCTGTTTCCAGGGGTAAGTAAAGTCAGCTGCCCAGGTGCCTGATGTCAGTTTGTAGGAGGCCTTTGGCCCTCCAAGGGAAGCTTGTCTTCCAATTTGTGGCAGCTTGCTTCTGGAAGCAATCCTGTTCCGTTCGGGATTGTAGGTGGGCGAGACCTGGTGCCCGGCAGAGGGAGTTGGGCACAAAGGATGGGCTGTTTCCAGGGGTAAGTAAAGTCAGCTGCCCAGGTGCCTGATGCCAGTTTGTAGGAGGCCTTTGGTCCTCCATGGGAAACCAGTCTTCCAGCTTGTGGCTGCTTGCATCTGAAAGAAATCCTGTTCCGTTCGGGATTGTAGGTGGCCGAGGCCAGGTGCCCGGCAGAGGGAGTTGGGCACAAATGATGGGCTGTTTCCAGGGGTAAGTAAAGTCAGCTGCCCAGGTGCCTGATGTCAGTTTGTAGGAGGCCTTTGGCCCTCCAAGGGAAGCTTGTCTTCCAGTTTGTGGCAGCTTGCATCTGGAAGCAATCCTGTTCCGTTCGGGATTGTAGGTGGGCGAGGCCTGGTGCCCGGCAGAGGGAGTTGGGCACAAAGGATGGGCTGTTTCCAGGGGTAAGTAAAGTCAGCTGCCCAGGTGCCTGATGTCAGTTTGTAGGAGGCCTTTGGCCCTCCAAGAGAAGCTTGTCTTCCAGTTCGTGGCAGCTTGCATCTGGAAGAAATCCTGTTCCGTTCGGGATTGTAGGTGGGCGAGGCCTGGTGCTTGGCAGAGGGAGTTGGGCACAAAGGATGGGCTGTTTCCAGGGGTAAGTTAAGTCAGCTGCCCAAATGTCTGATGTCAGTTTATAGGAGGCCTTTGGCCCTCCAAGGGAAGCTAGTCTTCCTGTTAAAGGCAGCTTGCATCTGGAAGAAATCCTGTTCCGTTCGGGATTGTAGGTGGGCGAGGCCTGGTGCTTGGCAGAGGGAGTTGGGCATAAAGGATGGGCTGTTTCCAGGGGTAAGTTAAGTCACCTGCCCAAATGTCTGATGGCAGTTTATAGGAGGCCTTTGGCCCTCCAAGGGAAGCTAGTCTTCCTGTTAAAGGCAGCTTGCATCTGGAAGAAATCCTGTTCCGTTCGGGATTGTAGGTGGCCGAGGCCAGGTGCCCGGCAGAGGGAGTTGGGCACAAAGGATGGGCTGTTTCCAGGGGTAAGTAAAGTCAGCTGTCCAGGTGCCTGATGTCAGTTTGTAGGAGGCCTTTGGCCCTCCATGTGAAGCCAGGTTTACTGCATGTGGCAGCTTGCATCTGGAAGAAATCCTGTTCCGTTCGGGATTGTAGGAGGCCGAGGCCAGGTGCCCGGCAGAGGGAGTTGGGCACATATGATGGCTGGTTTCCAGGGGTAAGTAAGGTCAGCTGCCCAGGTGCCTGATGTCAGTTTGTAGGAGGCCTTTGGCCCTCCAAGGGATGACAGGCTTCCAGTTTGTGGCAGCTTGCATCTGGAAGAAATCCTGTTCCGTTCAGGATTGTAGGTGGCCGAGGCCTGGAGCCCGGCAGAGGGAGTTGGGCACAAAGGATGGACTGTTTCCAGGGGTAAGTAAAGTCAGCTGCCCAGGTGCCTGATGTCAGTTTGTAGGAGGCCTTTGGCCCTCCAAGGGAAGCTAGTCTTCCAGCTTGTGGCAGCTTGCATCTGGAAGAAATCCTGTTCCGTTCGGGATTGTAGGTGGGCGAGGCCAGGTGCCCGGCAGAGGGAGTTGGGCACAAAGGATGGCCTGTTTCCAGGGGTAAGTAAAGTCAGCTGCCCAGGTGCCTGATGTCAGTTTGTAGGAGGCCTTTGGCCCCCCAAGTGAAGCCACGTTTCCAGCTTGTGGCAGCTTGCATCATGAAGAACTCCGGTTCCGTTCGGGATTGTAGGTGGCCGAGGCCATCTGCCCGGCAGAGGGAGTTGGGCACAAAGGATGGGCTGTTTCCAGGGGTAAGTAAAGTCAGCTGCCCAGGTGCCTGATGTCAGTTTGTAGGAGGCCTTTGGCCCTCCATGGGAAGCCAGGTTTACTGCTTGTGGCAGCTTGCATCTGGAAGAAATCCTGTTCCGTTCGGGATTGTAGGTGGTCGAGGCCAGGTGCCCGGCAGAGGGAGTTGGGCACATATGATGGCTGGTTTCCAGGGGTAAGTAAGGTCAGCTGCCCAGGTGCCTGATGTCAGTTTGTAGGAGGCCTTTGGCCCTCCAAGGGATGACAGGCTTCCAGTTTGTGGCAGCTTGCATCTGGAAGAAATCCTGTTCCGTTCAGGATTGTAGGTGGCCGAGGCCTGGAGCCCGGCAGAGGGAGTTGGGCACAAAGGATGGCCTGTTTCCAGGGGTAAGTAAAGTCATCTGCCCAGGTGCCTGATGTCAGTTTTTAGGAGGCCTTTGGCCCTCCAAGTGAAGCCACATTTCCAGCTTGTGGCAGCTTGCATCTGGAAGAACTCCTGTTCCGTTCGGGATTGTAGGGGGCCGGAGCTGGGTGCCCGGATGAGGGAGTTGGACACAAAGGATGGGCTGTTTCCAGGGGTAAGTAAAGTCAGCTGCCCAGGTGCCTGATGTCAGTTTGCAGGTGGCTATTGGTCCTCCATGGAAAGCCAGGCTTCCAGCTTGTGGCAGCTTGCATCGGGAAGTAATACTGATCTGTTCGGGATTGCAGGTGGCCGAGGCCTGGTGCCCTGCAGAGGGAGTTGGGCACAAAGGATGGCCTGTTTCCAGGGGTAAGTAAAGTCAGCTGCCCAGGTGCCTGATGTCAGTTTGTAGGAGGCCTTTGGCCCTCCAAGGGAAGCTTGTCTTCCAGTTTGTGGCAGCTTGCATCTGGAAGCAATCCTGTTCCGTTCGGGATTGTAGGTGGGCGAGACCTGGTGCCCGGCAGAGGGAGTTGGGCACAAAGGATGGGCTGTTTCCAGGGGTAAGTAAAGTCAGCTGCCCAGGTGCCTGATGCCAGTTTGTAGGAGGCCTTTGGTCCTCCATGGGAAACCAGTCTTCCAGCTTGTGGCAGCTTGCATCTGGAAGAAATGCTGTTTCGTTCGGGATTGTAGGTGGCCGAGGCCAGGTGCCCGGCAGAGGGAGTTGGGCACAAAGGATGGGCTGTTTCCAGGGGTAAGTAAAGTCAGCTGCCCAGGTGCCTGATGTCAGTTTGCAGGAGGCCTTTGGCCCCCCAAGTGAAGCCACGTTTCCAGCTTGTGGCAGCTTGCATCTGGAAGAACTCCGGTTCCGTTCGGGATTGTAGGTGGCCGAGGCCATCTGCCCGGCAGAGGGAGTTGGGCACAAAGGATGTCTTGTTTCCAGGGGTAAGTAAAGTCATCTGCCCAGGTGCCTGATGTCAGTTTTTAGGAGGCCTTTAGCCCTCCATGGGAAGCCAGGCTTCCTGCTTCTGGCAGCTTGCATCTGGAAGAAATCCTGTTCCGTTCGGGATTGTAGGGGGCCGGAGCTGGGTGCCCGGATGAGGGAGTTGGACACAAAGGATGGGCTGTTTCCAGGGGTAAGTAAAGTCAGCTGCCCAGGTGCCTGATGTCAGTTTGCAGGTGGCTATTGGTCCTCCATGGAAAGCCAGGCTTCCAGCTTGTGGCAGCTTGCATCGGGAAGTAATACTGATCTGTTCGGGATTGCAGGTGGCCGAGGCCTGGTGCCCGGCAGAGGGAGTTGGGCACAAAGGATGTCTTGTTTCCAGGGGTAAGTAAAGTCATCTGCCCAGGTGCCTGATGTCAGTTTTTAGGAGGCCTTTGGCCCTCCTTGGGAAGCCAGGCTTCCTGCTTGTGGCAGCTTGCATCTGGAAGAAATCCTGTTCCGTTCGGGATTGTAGGTGGGCGAGACCTGGTGCCCGGCAGAGGGAGTTGGGCACAAAGGATGGGCTGTTTCCAGGGGTAAGTAAAGTCAGCTGCCCAGGTGCCTGATGCCAGTTTGTAGGAGGCCTTTGGTCCTCCATGGGAAACCAGTCTTCCAGCTTGTGGCTGCTTGCATCTGAAAGAAATCCTGTTCCGTTCGGGATTGTAGGTGGCCGAGGCCAGGTGCCCGGCAGAGGGAGTTGGGCACAAATGATGGGCTGTTTCCAGGGGTAAGTAAAGTCAGCTGCCCAGGTGCCTGATGTCAGTTTGTAGGAGGCCTTTGGCCCTCCAAGGGAAGCTTGTCTTCCAGTTTGTGGCAGCTTGCATCTGGAAGCAATCCTGTTCCGTTCGGGATTGTAGGTGGGCGAGGCCTGGTGCCCGGCAGAGGGAGTTGGGCACAAAGGATGGGCTGTTTCCAGGGGTAAGTAAAGTCAGCTGCCCAGGTGCCTGATGTCAGTTTGTAGGAGGCCTTTGGCCCTCCAAGAGAAGCTTGTCTTCCAGTTCGTGGCAGCTTGCATCTGGAAGAAATCCTGTTCCGTTCGGGATTGTAGGTGGGCGAGGCCTGGTGCTTGGCAGAGGGAGTTGGGCACAAAGGATGGGCTGTTTCCAGGGGTAAGTTAAGTCAGCTGCCCAAATGTCTGATGTCAGTTTATAGGAGGCCTTTGGCCCTCCAAGGGAAGCTAGTCTTCCTGTTAAAGGCAGCTTGCATCTGGAAGAAATCCTGTTCCGTTCGGGATTGTAGGTGGGCGAGGCCTGGTGCTTGGCAGAGGGAGTTGGGCATAAAGGATGGGCTGTTTCCAGGGGTAAGTTAAGTCACCTGCCCAAATGTCTGATGGCAGTTTATAGGAGGCCTTTGGCCCTCCAAGGGAAGCTAGTCTTCCTGTTAAAGGCAGCTTGCATCTGGAAGAAATCCTGTTCCGTTCGGGATTGTAGGTGGCCGAGGCCAGGTGCCCGGCAGAGGGAGTTGGGCACAAAGGATGGGCTGTTTCCAGGGGTAAGTAAAGTCAGCTGTCCAGGTGCCTGATGTCAGTTTGTAGGAGGCCTTTGGCCCTCCATGTGAAGCCAGGTTTACTGCATGTGGCAGCTTGCATCTGGAAGAAATCCTGTTCCGTTCGGGATTGTAGGAGGCCGAGGCCAGGTGCCCGGCAGAGGGAGTTGGGCACATATGATGGCTGGTTTCCAGGGGTAAGTAAGGTCAGCTGCCCAGGTGCCTGATGTCAGTTTGTAGGAGGCCTTTGGCCCTCCAAGGGATGACAGGCTTCCAGTTTGTGGCAGCTTGCATCTGGAAGAAATCCTGTTCCGTTCAGGATTGTAGGTGGCCGAGGCCTGGAGCCCGGCAGAGGGAGTTGGGCACAAAGGATGGACTGTTTCCAGGGGTAAGTAAAGTCAGCTGCCCAGGTGCCTGATGTCAGTTTGTAGGAGGCCTTTGGCCCTCCAAGGGAAGCTAGTCTTCCAGCTTGTGGCAGCTTGCATCTGGAAGAAATCCTGTTCCGTTCGGGATTGTAGGTGGGCGAGGCCAGGTGCCCGGCAGAGGGAGTTGGGCACAAAGGATGGCCTGTTTCCAGGGGTAAGTAAAGTCAGCTGCCCAGGTGCCTGATGTCAGTTTGTAGGAGGCCTTTGGCCCCCCAAGTGAAGCCACGTTTCCAGCTTGTGGCAGCTTGCATCATGAAGAACTCCGGTTCCGTTCGGGATTGTAGGTGGCCGAGGCCATCTGCCCGGCAGAGGGAGTTGGGCACAAAGGATGGGCTGTTTCCAGGGGTAAGTAAAGTCAGCTGCCCAGGTGCCTGATGTCAGTTTGTAGGAGGCCTTTGGCCCTCCATGGGAAGCCAGGTTTACTGCTTGTGGCAGCTTGCATCTGGAAGAAATCCTGTTCCGTTCGGGATTGTAGGTGGCCGAGGCCAGGTGCCCGGCAGAGGGAGTTGGGCACATATGATGGCTGGTTTCCAGGGGTAAGTAAGGTCAGCTGCCCAGGTGCCTGATGTCAGTTTGTAGGAGGCCTTTGGCCCTCCAAGGGATGACAGGCTTCCAGTTTGTGGCAGCTTGCATCTGGAAGAAATCCTGTTCCGTTCAGGATTGTAGGTGGCCGAGGCCTGGAGCCCGGCAGAGGGAGTTGGGCACAAAGGATGGCCTGTTTCCAGGGGTAAGTAAAGTCATCTGCCCAGGTGCCTGATGTCAGTTTTTAGGAGGCCTTTGGCCCTCCAAGTGAAGCCACATTTCCAGCTTGTGGCAGCTTGCATCTGGAAGAACTCCTGTTCCGTTCGGGATTGTAGGGGGCCGGAGCTGGGTGCCCGGATGAGGGAGTTGGACACAAAGGATGGGCTGTTTCCAGGGGTAAGTAAAGTCAGCTGCCCAGGTGCCTGATGTCAGTTTGCAGGTGGCTATTGGTCCTCCATGGAAAGCCAGGCTTCCAGCTTGTGGCAGCTTGCATCGGGAAGTAATACTGATCTGTTCGGGATTGCAGGTGGCCGAGGCCTGGTGCCCTGCAGAGGGAGTTGGGCACAAAGGATGGCCTGTTTCCAGGGGTAAGTAAAGTCAGCTGCCCAGGTGCCTGATGTCAGTTTGTAGGAGGCCTTTGGCCCTCCAAGGGAAGCTTGTCTTCCAGTTTGTGGCAGCTTGCATCTGGAAGCAATCCTGTTCCGTTCGGGATTGTAGGTGGGCGAGACCTGGTGCCCGGCAGAGGGAGTTGGGCACAAAGGATGGGCTGTTTCCAGGGGTAAGTAAAGTCAGCTGCCCAGGTGCCTGATGCCAGTTTGTAGGAGGCCTTTGGTCCTCCATGGGAAACCAGTCTTCCAGCTTGTGGCAGCTTGCATCTGGAAGAAATGCTGTTTCGTTCGGGATTGTAGGTGGCCGAGGCCAGGTGCCCGGCAGAGGGAGTTGGGCACAAAGGATGGGCTGTTTCCAGGGGTAAGTAAAGTCAGCTGCCCAGGTGCCTGATGTCAGTTTGCAGGAGGCCTTTGGCCCCCCAAGTGAAGCCACGTTTCCAGCTTGTGGCAGCTTGCATCTGGAAGAACTCCGGTTCCGTTCGGGATTGTAGGTGGCCGAGGCCATCTGCCCGGCAGAGGGAGTTGGGCACAAAGGATGTCTTGTTTCCAGGGGTAAGTAAAGTCATCTGCCCAGGTGCCTGATGTCAGTTTTTAGGAGGCCTTTAGCCCTCCATGGGAAGCCAGGCTTCCTGCTTCTGGCAGCTTGCATCTGGAAGAAATCCTGTTCCGTTCGGGATTGTAGGGGGCCGGAGCTGGGTGCCCGGATGAGGGAGTTGGACACAAAGGATGGGCTGTTTCCAGGGGTAAGTAAAGTCAGCTGCCCAGGTGCCTGATGTCAGTTTGCAGGTGGCTATTGGTCCTCCATGGAAAGCCAGGCTTCCAGCTTGTGGCAGCTTGCATCGGGAAGTAATACTGATCTGTTCGGGATTGCAGGTGGCCGAGGCCTGGTGCCCGGCAGAGGGAGTTGGGCACAAAGGATGTCTTGTTTCCAGGGGTAAGTAAAGTCATCTGCCCAGGTGCCTGATGTCAGTTTTTAGGAGGCCTTTGGCCCTCCTTGGGAAGCCAGGCTTCCTGCTTGTGGCAGCTTGCATCTGGAAGAAATCCTGTTCCGTTCAGGATTGTAGGTGGCCGAGGCCTGGTGCCCGGCAGAGAGAGTTGGGCACAAAGGATGGGCTGTTTCCAGGGGTAAGTAAAGTCAGCTGCCCAGGTGCCTGATGTCAGTTTGTAGGAGGCCTTTGGCCCTCCATGGGAAGCCAGGCTTCCTGCTTGTGGCAGCTTGCATCTGGAAGAAATCCTGTTCCGTTCAGGATTGTAGGTGGCCGAGGCCTGGTGCCCGGCAGAGGGAGTTGGGCACAAAGGATGGGCTGTTTCCAGGGGTAAGTAAAGTCAGCTGCCCAGGTGCCTGATGTCAGTTTGTAGGAGGCCTTTGGCCCTCCAAGGGAAGCTTGTCTTCCAGTTTGTGGCAGCTTGCATCTGGAAGCAATCCTGTTCCGTTCGGGATTGTAGGTGGGCGAGGCCTG
Organism: Chamaea fasciata; assembly: GCF_029207755.1. NCBI lineage: Eukaryota > Metazoa > Chordata > Aves > Passeriformes > Sylviidae > Chamaea > Chamaea fasciata. Next base: position 188,190 of record NW_027094193.1, read on the forward strand.
GTGCCCGGCAGAGGGAGTTGGGCACAAAGGATGGGCTGTTTCCAGGGGTAAGTAAAGTCAGCTGCCCAGGTGCCTGATGTCAGTTTGTAGGAGGCCTTTGGCCCCCCAAGAGAAGCTTGTCTTCCAGTTTGTGGCAGCTTGCATCTGGAAGAAATCCTGTTCCGTTCGGGATTGTAGGTGGGCGAGGCCTGGTGCTTGGCAGAGGGAGTTGGGCACAAAGGATGGGCTGTTTCCAGGGGTAAGTTAAGTCAGCTGCCCAAATGTCTGATGTCAGTTTATAGGAGGCCTTTGGCCCTCCAAGGGAAGCTAGTCTTCCTGTTAAAGGCAGCTTGCAACTGGAAGAAATCCTGTTCCGTTCGGGATTGTAGGTGGGCGGGGCCTGGTGCTTGGCAGAGGGAGTTGGGCACAAAGGATGGGCTGTTTCCAGGGGTAAGTAAAGTCAGCTGCCCAGGTGCCTGATGTCAGTTTGTAGGAGGCCTTTGGCCCTCCATGGGAAGCCAGGCTTCCTGCTTGTGGCAGCTTGCATCTGGAAGAAATCCTGTTCCGTTCAGGATTGTAGGTGGCCGAGGCCTGGTGCCCGGCAGAGGGAGTTGGGCACAAAGGATGGGCTGTTTCCAGGGGTAAGTAAAGTCAGCTGCCCAGGTGCCTGATGTCAGTTTGTAGGAGGCCTTTGGCCCTCCAAGGGAAGCTTGTCTTCCAGTTTGTGGCAGCTTGCATCTTGAAGCAATCCTGTTCCGTTCGGGATTGTAGGTGGGCGAGGCCTGGTGCCCGGCAGAGGGAGTTGGGCACAAAGGATTGGCTGTTTCCAGGGGTAAGTAAAGTCAGCTGCCCAGGTGCCTGATGTCAGTTTGTAGGAGGCCTTTGGCCCCCCAAGAGAAGCTTGTCTTCCAGTTTGTGGCAGCTTGCATCTGGAAGAAATCCTGTTCCGTTCGGGATTGTAGGTGGGCGAGGCCTGGTGCTTGGCAGAGGGAGTTGGGCACAAAGGATGGGCTGTTTCCAGGGGTAAGTTAAGTCAGCTGCCCAAATGTCTGATGTCAGTTTATAGGAGGCCTTTGGCCCTCCAAGGGAAGCTAGTCTTCCTGTTAAAGGCAGCTTGCAACTGGAAGAAATCCTGTTCCGTTCGGGATTGTAGGTGGGCGGGGCCTGGTGCTTGGCAGAGGGAGTTGGGCACAAATGATGGGCTGTTTCCAGGGGTAAGTTAAGTCCCCTGCCCAAATGTCTGATGTCAGTTTATAGGAGGCCTTTGGCCCTCCAAGGGAAGCTAGTCTTCCTGTTAAAGGCAGCTTGCATCTGGAAGAAATCCTGTTCCGTTCGGGATTGTAGGTGGCCGAGGCCAGGTGCCCGGCAGAGGGAGTTGGGCACAAAGGATGGGCTGTTTCCAGGGGTAAGCAAAGTCAGCTGCCCAGGTGCCTGATGTCAGTTTGTAGGAGGCCTTTGGCCCTCCATGTGAAGCCAGGTTTACTGCTTGTGGCAGCTTGCATCTGGAAGAAATCCTGTTCCGTTCGGGATTGTAGGAGGCCGAGGCCAGGTGCCTGGCAGAGGGAGTTGGGCACATATGATGGCTGGTTTCCAGAGGTAAGTAAGGTCAGCTGCCCAGGTGCCTGATGTCAGTTTGTAGGAGGCCTTTGGCCCTCCAAGGGATGACAGGCTTCCAGTTTGTGGCAGCTTGCATCTGGAAGAAATCCTGTTCCGTTCAGGATTGTAGGTGGCCGAGGCCTGGAGCCCGGCAGAGGGAGTTGGGCACAAAGGTTGGACTGTTTCCAGGGGTAAGTAAAGTCAGCAGCCCAGGTGACTGATGTCAGTTTGTAGGAGGCCTTTGGCCCTCCAAGGGAAGCTAGTCTTCCAGCTTGTGGCAGCTTGCATCTGGAAGAAATCCTGTTCCTTTCGGGATTGTAGGTGGGCGAGGCCAGGTGCCCGGCAGAGGGAGTTGGGCACAAAGGATGGGCTGTTTCCAGGGGTAAGTAAAGTCAGCTGCCCAGGTGCCTGATGCCAGTATGTAGGAGGCCTTTGGTCCTCCATGGGAAACCAGTCTTCCAGCTTGTGGCAGCTTGCATCTGGAAGAAATCCTGTTCCGTTTGGGATTGTAGGTGGCCGAGGCCAGGTGCCCGGCAGAGGGAGTTGGGCACAAAGGATGGGCTGTTTCCAGGGGTAAGTAAAGTCAGCTGCCCAGGTGCCTGATGTCAGTTTGTAGGAGGCCTTTGGCCCTCCATGGAAAGCCAGGTTTACTGCTTGTGGCAGCTTGCATCTGGAAGAAATCCTGTTCCGTTCGGGATTGTAGGTGGCCGAGGCCAGGAGCCCGGCAGAGGGAGTTGGGCACAAAGGATGGCCTGTTTCCAGGGGTAAGTAAGGTCAGCTGCCCAGGTGCCTGATGTCAGTTTGTAGGAGGCCTTTGGCCCTCCAAGGGAAGCTTGTCTTCCAGTTTGTGGCAGCTTGCATCTGGAAGAAATCCTGTTCCGTTCAGGATTGTAGGTGGGCGAGGCCAGGTGCCCGGCAGAGGGAGTTGGGCACAAAGGATGGGCTGTTTCCAGGGGTAAGTAAAGTCAGCTGCCCAGGTGCCTGATGTCAGTTTGTAGGAGGCCTTTGGCCCCCCAAGTGAAGCCACGTTTCCAGCTTGTGGCAGCTTGCATCTGGAAGAACTCCGGTTCCGTTCGGGATTGTAGGTGGCCGAGGCCATCTGCCCGGCAGAGGGAGTTGGGCACAAAGGATGTCTTGTTTCCAGGGGTAAGTAAAGTCATCTGCCCAGGTGCCTGATGTCAGTTTGTAGGAGGCCTTTGGCCCTCCATGGGAAGCCAGGCTTCCTGCTTGTGGCAGCTTGCATCTGGAAGAAATCGTGTTCCGTTCGGGATTGTAGGGGGCCGGAGCTGGGTGCCCGGATGAGGGAGTTGGACACAAAGGATGGGCTGTTTCCAGGGGTAAGTAAAGTCAGCTGCCCAGGTGCCTGATGTCAGTTTGCAGGTGGCTATTGGTCCTCCATGGAAAGCCAGGCTTCCAGCTTGTGGCAGCTTGCATCGGGAAGTAATACTGATCTGTTCGGGATTGCAGGTGGCCGAGGCCTGGTGCCCGGCAGAGGGAGTTGGGCACAAAGGATGGCCTGTTTCCAGGGAAAAGTAAAGTCAGCTGCCCAGGTGCCTGATGTCAGTTTGTAGGAGGCCTTTGGCCCTCCAAGGGAAGCTTGTCTTCCAGTTTGTGGCAGCTTGCATCTGGAAGCAATCCTGTTCCATTCGGGATTGTAGGTGGGCGAGACCTGGTGCCCGGCAGAGGGAGTTGGGCACAAAGGATGGGCTGTTTCCAGGGGTAAGTAAAGTCAGCTGCCCAGGTGCCTGATGCCAGTTTGTAGGAGGCCTTTGGTCCTCCATGGGAAACCAGTCTTCCAGTTTGTGGCAGCTTGCATCTGGAAGAAATCCTGTTCCGTTCGGGATTGTAGGTGGCCGAGGCCAGGTGCCCGGCAGAGGGAGTTGGGCACAAAGGATGGCTTGTTTCCAGGGGTAAGTAAAGTCAGCTGCCCAGGTGCCTGATGTCAGTTTGTAGGAGGCCTTTGGCCCCCCAAGGGAAGCTTGTCTTCCAGGTTTTGGCAGCATGCATCTGGAAGAAATGCTGTTTCGTTCGGGATTGTAGGTGGCTGAGGCCAGGTGCCCGGCAGAGGGAGTTGGGCACAAAGGATGTCCTGTTTAGAGGGGTAAGTAAAGTCAGCTGCCCAGGTGCCTGATGTCAGTTTGTAGGAGGCCTTTGGCCCTCCATGGGAAGCCAGGCTTCCTGCTTGTGGCAGCTTGCATCTGGAAGAAATCCTGTTCCGTTCAGGATTGTAGGTGGCCGAGGCCTGGTGCCCGGCAGAGGGAGTTGGGCACAAAGGATGGGCTGTTTCCAGGGGTAAGTAAAGTCAGCTGCCCAGGTGCCTGATGTCAGTTTGTAGGAGGCCTTTGGCCCTCCAAGGGAAGCTTGTCTTCCAGTTTGTGGCAGCTTGCATCTGGAAGAAATCCTGTTCCGTTCGGGATTGTAGGTGGGCGAGGCCTGGTGCCCGGCAGAGGGAGTTGGGCACAAAGGATGGCCTGTTTCCAGGGGTAAGTAAAGTCAGCTGCCCAGGTGCCTGATGTCAGTTTGTAGGAGGCCTTTGGCCCTCCATGGGAAGCCAGGCTTCCTGCTTGTGGCAGCTTGCATCTCGAAGAAATCCTGTTCCGTTCAGGATTGTAGGTGGCCGAGGCCTGGTGCCCGGCAGAGGGAGTTGGGCACAAAGGATGGGCTGTTTCCAGGGGTAAGTAAAGTCAGCTGCCCAGGTGCCTGATGTCAGTTTGTAGGAGGCCTTTGGCCCTCCATGGAAAGCCAGGTTTACTGCTTGTGGCAGCTTGCATCTGGAAGAAATCCTGTTCCGTTCGGGATTGTAGGTGGCCGAGGCCAGGAGCCCGGCAGAGGGAGTTGGGCACAAAGGATGGCCTGTTTCCAGGGGTAAGTAAGGTCAGCTGCCCAGGTGCCTGATGTCAGTTTGTAGGAGGCCTTTGGCCCTCCAAGGGAAGCTTGTCTTCCAGTTTGTGGCAGCTTGCATCTGGAAGAAATCCTGTTCCGTTCAGGATTGTAGGTGGGCGAGGCCAGGTGCCCGGCAGAGGGAGTTGGGCACAAAGGATGGGCTGTTTCCAGGGGTAAGTAAAGTCAGCTGCCCAGGTGCCTGATGTCAGTTTGTAGGAGGCCTTTGGCCCCCCAAGTGAAGCCACGTTTCCAGCTTGTGGCAGCTTGCATCTGGAAGAACTCCGGTTCCGTTCGGGATTGTAGGTGGCCGAGGCCATCTGCCCGGCAGAGGGAGTTGGGCACAAAGGATGTCTTGTTTCCAGGGGTAAGTAAAGTCATCTGCCCAGGTGCCTGATGTCAGTTTTTAGGAGGCCTTTGGCCCTCCATGGGAAGCCAGGCTTCCTGCTTGTGGCAGCTTGCATCTGGAAGAAATCGTGTTCCGTTCGGGATTGTAGGGGGCCGGAGCTGGGTGCCCGGATGAGGGAGTTGGACACAAAGGATGGGCTGTTTCCAGGGGTAAGTAAAGTCAGCTGCCCAGGTGCCTGATGTCAGTTTGCAGGTGGCTATTGGTCCTCCATGGAAAGCCAGGCTTCCAGCTTGTGGCAGCTTGCATCGGGAAGTAATACTGATCTGTTCGGGATTGCAGGTGGCCGAGGCCTGGTGCCCGGCAGAGGGAGTTGGGCACAAAGGATGGCCTGTTTCCAGGGAAAAGTAAAGTCAGCTGCCCAGGTGCCTGATGTCAGTTTGTAGGAGGCCTTTGGCCCTCCAAGGGAAGCTTGTCTTCCAGTTTGTGGCAGCTTGCATCTGGAAGCAATCCTGTTCCATTCGGGATTGTAGGTGGGCGAGACCTGGTGCCCGGCAGAGGGAGTTGGGCACAAAGGATGGGCTGTTTCCAGGGGTAAGTAAAGTCAGCTGCCCAGGTGCCTGATGCCAGTTTGTAGGAGGCCTTTGGTCCTCCATGGGAAACCAGTCTTCCAGTTTGTGGCAGCTTGCATCTGGAAGAAATCCTGTTCCGTTCGGGATTGTAGGTGGCCGAGGCCAGGTGCCCGGCAGAGGGAGTTGGGCACAAAGGATGGCTTGTTTCCAGGGGTAAGTAAAGTCAGCTGCCCAGGTGCCTGATGTCAGTTTGTAGGAGGCCTTTGGCCCCCCAAGGGAAGCTTGTCTTCCAGGTTTTGGCAGCATGCATCTGGAAGAAATGCTGTTTCGTTCGGGATTGTAGGTGGCTGAGGCCAGGTGCCCGGCAGAGGGAGTTGGGCACAAAGGATGTCCTGTTTAGAGGGGTAAGTAAAGTCAGCAGCCCAGGTGCCTGATGTCAGTTTGTAGGAGGCCTTTGGCCCTCCATGGGAAGCCAGGCTTCCTGCTTGTGGCAGCTTGCATCTGGAAGAAATCCTGTTCCGTTCAGGATTGTAGGTGGCCGAGGCCTGGTGCCCGGCAGAGGGAGTTGGGCACAAAGGATGGGCTGTTTCCAGGGGTAAGTAAAGTCAGCTGCCCAGGTGCCTGATGTCAGTTTGTAGGAGGCCTTTGGCCCTCCAAGGGAAGCTTGTCTTCCAGTTTGTGGCAGCTTGCATCTGGAAGAAATCCTGTTCCGTTCGGGATTGTAGGTGGGCGAGGCCTGGTGCCCGGCAGAGGGAGTTGGGCACAAAGGATGGCCTGTTTCCAGGGGTAAGTAAAGTCAGCTGCCCAGGTGCCTGATGTCAGTTTGTAGGAGGCCTTTGGCCCTCCATGGGAAGCCAGGCTTCCTGCTTGTGGCAGCTTGCATCTCGAAGAAATCCTGTTCCGTTCAGGATTGTAGGTGGCCGAGGCCTGGTGCCCGGCAGAGGGAGTTGGGCACAAAGGATGGGCTGTTTCCAGGGGTAAGTAAAGTCAGCTGCCCAGGTGCCTGATGTCAGTTTGTAGGAGGCCTTTGGCCCTCCAAGGGAAGCTTGTCTTCCAGTTTCTGGCAGCTTGCATCTGGAAGAAATCCTGTTCCGTTCGGGATTGTAGGTGGGCGAGGCCTGGTGCCCGGCAGAGGGAGTTGGGCACAAAGGATGGGCTGTTTCCAGGGGTAAGTAAAGTCAGCTGCCCAGGTGCCTGATGTCAGTTTGTAGGAGGCCTTTGGCCCTCCAAGAGAAGCTTGTCTTCCAGTTTGTGGCAGCTTGCATCTGGAAGAAATCCTGTTCCATTCGGGATTGTAGGTGGCCGAGGCCAGGTGCCCGGCAGAGGGAGTTGGGCACAAAGGATGGGCTGTTTCCAGGGGTAAGTAAAGTCAGCTGCCCAGGTGCCTGATGTCAGTTTGTAGGAGGCCTTTGGCCCTCCATGGGAAGCCAGGTTTACTGCTTGTGGCAGCTTGCATCTGGAAGAAATCCTGTTCCGTTCGGGATTGTAGGTGGCCGAGGCCAGGTGCCCGGCAGAGGGAGTTGGGCACATATGATGGCTGGTTTCCAGGGGTAAGTAAGGTCAGCTGCCCAGGTGCCTGATGTCAGTTTGTAGGAGGCCTTTGGCCCCCCAAGTGAAGCCACGTTTCCAGCTTGTGGCAGCTTGCATCTGGAAGAACTCCGGTTCCGTTCGGGATTGTAGGTGGCCGAGGCCATCTGCCCGGCAGAGGGAGTTGGGCACAAAGGATGGGCTATTTCCAGGGGTAAGTAAAGTCAGCTGCCCAGGTGCCTGATGTCAGTTTGTAGGAGGCCTTTGGCCCTCCAAGGGAAGCTTGTCTTCCAGTTTGTGGCAGCTTGCATCTGGAAGCAATCCTGTTCCGTTCGGGATTGTAGGTGGGCGAGACCTGGTGCCCGGCAGAGGGAGTTGGGCACAAAGGATGGCCTGTTTCCAGGGGTAAGTAAAGTCAGCTGCCCAGGTGCCTGATGCCAGTATGTAGGAGGCCTTTGGTCCTCCATGGGAAACCAGTCTTCCAGCTTGTGGCACCTTGCATCTGGAAGAAATCCTGTTCCGTTCGGGATTGTAGGTGGCCGAGGCCTGGTGCCCGGCAGAGGGAGTTGGGCACAAAGGATGGGCTGTTTCCAGGGGTAAGTAATGTCAGCTCCCCAGGTGCCTGATGTCAGTTTGTAGGAGGCCTTTGGCCCTCCATGGGAAGCCAGGTTTACTGCTTGTGGCAGCTTGCATCTGGAAGAAATCCTGTTCCGTTCGGGATTGTAGGTGGCCGAGGCCAGGTGCCCGGCAGAGGGAGTTGGGCACATATGATGGCTGGTATCCAGGGGTAAGTAAGGTCAGCTGCCCAGGTGCCTGATGTCAGTTTGTAGGAGGCCTTTGGCCCTCCAAGGGATGACAGGCTTCCTGCTTGTGGCAGCTTGCATCTGGAAGAAATCCTGTTCCGTTCAGGATTGTAGGTGGCCGAGGCCTGGTGCCCGGCAGAGGGAGTTGGGCACAAAGGATGGGCTGTTTCCAGGGGTAAGTAAAGTCAGCTGCCCAGGTGCCTGATGTCAGTTTGTAGGAGGCCTTTGGCCCTCCAAGGGAAGCTTGTCTTCCAGTTTGTGGCAGCTTGCATCTGGAAGAAATCCTGTTCCGTTCGTGATTGTAGGTGGGCGAGGCCTGGTGCTTGGCAGAGGGAGTTGGGCACAAAGGATGGGCTGTTTCCAGGGGTAAGTAAAGTCAGCTGCCCAAATGTCTGATGTCAGTTTATAGGAGGCCTTTGGCCCTCCAAGGGAAGCCAGTCTTCCTGTTAAAGGCAGCTTGCATCTGGAAGAAATCCTGTTCCGTTCGGGATTGTAGGTGGCCGAGGCCAGGTGCCCGGCAGAGGGAGTTGGGCACATATGATGGCTGGTTTCCAGGGGTAAGTAAGGTCAGCTGCCCAGGTGCCTGATGTCAGTTTGTAGGAGGCCTTTGGCCATCCAAGGGATGACATGCTTCCAGTTTGTGGCAGCTTGCATCTGGAAGAAATCCTGTTCCGTTCAGGATTGTAGGTGGCCGAGGCCTGGTGCCCGGCAGAGGGAGTTGGGCACAAAGGATGGCCTGTTTCCAGGGGTAAGTAAAGTCAGCAGCCCAGGTGCCTGATGTCAGTTTGTAGGAGGCCTTTCGCCCTCCAAGGGAAGCTAGTCTTCCAGCTTGTGGCAGCTTCCATCTGGAAGAAATCCTGTTCCGTTCGGGATTGTAGGTGGCCGAGGCCAGGTGCCCGGCAGAGGGAGTTGGGCACAAAGGATGGGCTGTTTCCAGGGGTAAGTAAAGTCAGATGCCCAGGTGCCTGATGTCAGTTTGTAGGAGGCCTTTGGCCCCCCAAGTGAAGCCACGTTTCCAGCTTGTGGCAGCTTGCATCTGGAAGAACTCCGGTTCCGTTCGGGATTGTAGGTGGCCGAGGCCATCTGCCCGGCAGAGGGAGTTGGGCACAAAGGATGTCTTGTTTCCAGTTGTAAGTAAAGTCATCTGCCCAGGTGCCTGATGTCAGTTTTTAGGAGGCCTTTGGCCCTCCATGGGAAGCCAGGCTTCCTGCTTGTGGCAGCTTGCATCAGGAGGAAATCGTGTTCCGTTCGGGATTGTAGGGGGCCGGAGCTGGGTGCCCGGAGGAGGGAGTTGGACACAAAGGATGGGCTGATTCCAGGGGTAAGTAAAGTCAGCTGCCCAGGTGCCTGATGTCAGTTTGCAGGTGGCTATTGGTCCTCCATGGAAAGCCAGGCTTCCAGCTTGTGGCAGCTTGCATCGGGAAGTAATACTGATCTGTTCGGGATTGTAGGTGGCCGAGGCCTGGTGCCCGGCAGAGGGAGTTGGGCACAAAGGATGGCCTGTTTCCAGGGGTAAGTAAAGTCAGCTGCCCAGGTTCCTGATGTCAGTTTGTAGGTGGCCTTTGACCCACCAAGAGAAGCCAGGTTTCCTGCTTGTGGCAGCTTGCATCTGGAAGAAATCCTGTTACGTTCGGGATTGTAGGTGGCCGAGGCCTGGTGCCCAGCAGAGGGAGTTGGGCACAAAGGATGGCCTGTTTCCAGGGGTAAGTAAAGTCAGCTGCCCAGGTGCCTGATGTCAGTTTGTAGGAGGCATTTGGCCCTCCAAGGGAAGACAGGCTTCCAGTTTGTGGCAGCTTGCATCTGGAAGAAATCCTGTTCCGTTCGGGATTGTAGGTGGCCGAGGCCAGGTGCCCGGCAGAGGGAGTTGGGCACAAATGATGGCCTGTTTCTTTAGGAAAGTAAAGTCAGCTGCCCAGGTGCCTGATGTCAGTTTGTAGGAGGCCTTTGGCCCTCCAAGTGAAGCCACATTTCCAGCTTGTGGCAGCTTGCATCTGGAAGAACTCCTGTTCCGTTCGGGATTGTAGGTGGCCAAAGCTGTGGGCCCGGCAGAGGGAGTTGGGCACAAAGGATGTCCTGTTTCCAGGGGTAAGTAAAGTCAGCTGCCCAGGTGCCTGATGTCAGTTTTTAGGAGGCCTTTGGCCCTCCATGGGAAGCTTGTCTTCCTGTTCAAGGCAGTTTGCATCGGGAAGAAATCCTGTTTCGTTCGGGATTGTAGGTGGGCCGGAGCTGGGTGCCCAGCTGAGGGAGTTAGGCACAAAGGATGGCCTGTTTCCAGGGGTAAGTAAAGTCAGCTGCCCAGGTGGCCTGATGTCAGTTTGTAGGAGGCCTTTGGCCCCTCCATGGGAAGCCAGGCTTCCTGCTTGTGGCAGCTTGCATCTGGAAGAAATCCTGTTCCGTTCAGGATTGTAGGTGGCCGAGGGCCTGGTGCCCGGCAGAGGGAGTTGGGCACAAAGGATGGGCTGTTTCCAGGGGTAAGTAAAGTCAGCTGCCCAGGTGCCTGATGTCAGTTTGTAGGAGGCCTTTGGCCCTCCAAGGGAAGCTTGTCTTCCAGTTTGTGCAGCTTGCATCTGGAAGAAATCCTGTTCCGTTCGGGATTGTAGGTGGGCGAGGCCTGGTGCTTGGCAGAGGGAGTTGGGCACAAAGGATGGGCTGTTTCCAGGGGTAAGTTAAGTCAGGCTGCCCAAATGTCTGATGTCAGTTTATAGGAGGCCTTTGGCCCTCCAAGGGAAGCTAGTCTTCCTGTTAAAGGCAGCTTGCATCTGGAAGAAATCCTGTTCCGTTCGGGATTGTAGGTGGGCCGAGGCCAGGTGCCCGGCAGAGGGAGTTGGGCACAAAGGATGGGCTGTTTCCAGGGGTACGTAAAGTCAGCTGCCCAGGTGCCTGATGTCAGTTTGTAGGAGGCCTTTGGCCCTCCATGGGAAGCATGGTTTACTGCTTGTAGCAGCTTGTATCTGCGAAGAAATCCTGTTCCGTTCGGGATTGTAGGTGGCCGAGGCCTGGTGCCCAGCAGAGGGAGTTGGGCACAAATGATGGCCTGTTTCTTTAGGAAAGTAAGTCAGCTGCCCAGGTGCCTGATGTCAGTTTGTAGGAGGCCTTTGGCCCTCCAAGTGAAGCCACATTTCCAGCTTGTGGCAGCTTGCATCTGGAAGAACTCCTGTTCCGTTCGGGATTGTAGGTGGCCGAGGCCAGGTGCCCGGCAGAGGGAGTTGGGCACAAAGGATGGCCTGTTTCCAGGGGTAAGTAAAGTCAGCTGCCCAGGTGCCTGATGTCAGTTTGTAGGAGGCCTTTGGCCCTCCAAGTGAAGCCGCGTTTCCAGGTTGTGGCAGCTTGCATCTGGAAGAACTCCGGTTCCTGTTCGGGATTGTAGGTGGCCGAGGCCAGGTGCCCGGCAGAGGGAGTTGGGCACAAAGGATGTCCTTTTTCCAGGGATAAGTAAAGTCAGCTGCCCAGGTGCCTGATGTCAGTTTGTAGGAGGCCTTTGGCCCTCCAAGGGAAGCTGTCTTCCAGTTTGTGGCAGCTTGCATCTGGAAGAAATCCTGTTCCGTTCGGGATTGTAGGTGGCCGAGGCCAGGTGCCCGGCAGAGGAAGTTGGGCACAAATGATGGCCTGTTTCTTTAGGAAAGTAAAGTCAGCTGACCCGGTGCCTGATGTCAGTTTGTAGGAGGCCTTTGGCCCTCCAAGTGAAGCCACATTTCCAGCTTGTGGCAGCTTGCATCTGGAAGAACTCCTGTTCCGTTCGGGATTGTAGGTGGCCAAAGCTGTGGGCCCGGCTGAGGGAGTTGGGCACAAATGATGGCCTGTTTCCAGGGGTAAGTAAAGTCAGCAGCCCAGGTGCCTGATGTCAGTTTGTAGGAGGCCTTTGGCCCTCCAAGGGAAGCTTGTCTTCCTGTTCAAGGCAGTTTGCATCGGGAAGAAATCCTGTTCCGTTCGGGATTGTAGGAGTCCGGAGCTGGGTGCCCAGCTGAGGGAGTTAGGCACAAAGGATGGGCTGTTTCCAGGGGTAAGTAAAGTCAGCTGCCCAGGTGCCTGATGTCAGTTTGTAGGAGGCCTTTGGCCCTCCAAGGGAAGCTAGTCTTCCAGCTTGTGGCAGCTTGCATCTGGAAGAAATGCTGCTCCGTTCGGAATTGTAGGTGGCTGAGGCCAGGTGCCCGGCAGAGGGAGTTGGGCACAAAGGATGTCCTGTTTAGAGGGGTAAGTAAAGTCAGCTGCCCAGCGTGCCTGATGTCAGTTTGTAGGAGGCCTTTGGCCCTCCATGGGAAGCCAGGCTTCCTGCTTGTGGCAGCTTGCATCTGGAAGAAATCCTGTTCCGTTCGGGATTGTAGGTGGCCGGAGGCTGGGTGCCCGGATGAGGGAGTTGGACACAAAGGATGGACTGTTTCCAGGGGTAAGTAAAGTCAGCTGCCCAGGTGCCTGATGTCAGTTTGCAGGTGGCTATTGGTCCTCCATGGAAAGCCCGGCTTCCAGCTTGTGGCAGCTTGCATCGGGAAGTAATACTGATCTGTTCGGGATTGCAGGTGGCCGAGGCCTGGTGCCCGGCAGAGGAAGTTGGGCACAAAGGATGGCCTGTTTCCAGGGGTAAGTAAAGTCAGCTGCCCAGGTGCCTGATGTCAGTTTGTAGGAGGCCTTTGGCCCTCCAAGGGAAGCCTGTCTTCCAGTTTGTGGCAGCTTGCATCTGGAAGAAATCCTGTTCCGTTCGGGATTGTAGGTGGCCGAGGCCAGGTGCCCGGCAGAGGAAGTTGGGCACAAATGATGGCCTGTTTCTTTAGGAAAGTAAAGTCAGCTGACCCGGTTGCCTGATGTCAGTTTGTAGGAGGCCTTTGGCCCTCCAAGTGAAGCCACATTTCCAGCTTGGTGGCAGCTTGCATCTGGAAGAACTCCTGTTCCGTTCGGGATTGTAGGTGGCCAAAGCTGTGGGCCCGGCTGAGGGAGTTGGGCACAAATGATGGCCTGTTTCCAGGGGTAAGTAAAGTCAGCTGCCCAGGTGCCTGATGTCAGTTTGTAGGAGGCCTTTGGCCCTCCAAGGGAAGCTTGTCTTCCTGTTCAAGGCAGTTTGCATCGGGAAGAAATCCTGTTCCGTTCGGGATTGTAGGTGGCCGGAGCTGGGTGCCCAGCTGAGGGAGTTAGGCACAAAGGATGGGCTGTTTCCAGGGGTAAGTAAAGTCAGCTGCCCAGGTGCCTGATGTCAGTTTGTAGGAGGCCTTTGGCCCTCCAAGGGAAGCTAGTCTTCCAGCTTGTGGCAGCTTGCATCTGGAAGAAATGCTGCTCCGTTCGGAATTGTAGGTGGCCGAGGCCAGGTGCCCGGCAGAGGGAGTTGGGCACAAAGGATGTCCTGTTTAGAGGGGTAAGTAAAGTCAGCTGCCCACGTGCCTGATGTCAGTTTGTAGGAGGCCTTTGGCCCTCCATGGGAAGCCAGGCTTCCTGCTTGTGGCAGCTTGCATCTGGAAGAAATCCTGTTCCGTTCGGGATTGTAGGTGGCCGAGGCCTGGTGCCCGGCAGAGGGAGTTGGGCACAAAGGATGGGCTGTTTCCAGGAGTAAGTAAAGTCAGCTGCCCAGGTGCCTGATGTCAGTTTGTAGGAGGCCTTTGGTTTTCCAAGGTAAACCAGTCTTCCAGCTTGTGGCAGCTTGCATCGGGAAGAAATCCTGTTCCGTTCGGGATTGTAGGTGGCCGAGGCCAGGTGCCCGGCAGAGGGAGTAGGGCACAAATGATGGCCTATTTCCAGGGGTAAGTAAAGTCAGCTGCCCAGGTGCCTGATGTCAGTTTGTAGGAGGCCTTTGGCCCTCCAAGGGAAGCCACGTTTCAGCTTGTGGCAGCTTGCATCTGGAAGAACTCCGGTTCCGTTCGGGATTGTAGGTGGCCGAGGCCAGGTGCCCGGCAGAGGGAGTTGGGCACAAAGGATGGCCTGTTTCCAGGGATAAGTAAAGTCAGCTGCCCAGGTGCCTGATGTCAGTTTGTAGGAGGCCTTTGACCCACCAAGATAAGCCAGGTTTCCTGCTTGTGGCAGCTTGCATCTGGAAGAAATCCTTTTACGTTCGGGATTGTAGGTTGCCGGAGCAGGGTGCCCGGCAGAGGAAGTTGGGCACAAAGGATGGCCTGTTTCCAGGGGTAAGTAAAGTCAGCTGCCCAGGTGCCTGATGTCAGTTTGTAGGAGGCCTTTGGCCCTCCATGGGAAGCTTGTCTTCCTGTTCAAGGCAGTTTGCATCGGGAAGAAATCCTGTTTCGTTCGGGATTGTAGGTGGCCGGAGCTGGGTGCCCAGCTGAGGGAGTTAGGCACAAAGGATGGCCTGTTTCCAGGGGTAAGTAAAGTCAGCTGCCCAGGTGCCTGATGTCAGTTTGTAGGAGGCCTTTGGCCCTCCATGGGAAGCCAGGCTTCCTGCTTGTGGCAGCTTGCATCTGGAAGAAATCCTGTTCCGTTCAGGATTGTAGGTGGCCGAGGCCTGGTGCCCGGCAGAGGGAGTTGGGCACAAAGGATGGGCTGTTTCCAGGGGTAAGTAAAGTCAGCTGCCCAGGTGCCTGATGTCAGTTTGTAGGAGGCCTTTGGCCCTCCAAGGGAAGCTTGTCTTCCAGTTTGTGGCAGCTTGCATCTGGAAGAAATCCTGTTCCGTTCAGGATTGTAGGTGGCCGAGGCCTGGTGCCCGGCAGAGGGAGTTGGGCACAAAGGATGGCCTGTTTCCAGGGGTAAGTAAAGTCAGCTGCCCAGGTGCCTGATGTCAGTTTGTAGGAGGCCTTTGGCCCTCCAAGTGAAGCCACATTTCCAGCTTGTGGCAGCTTGCATCTGGAAGAAATCCTGTTCCGTTCGGGATTGTAGGTGGCCAAAGCTGTGGGCCCGGCAGAGGGAGTTGGGCACAAAGGATGTCTTGTTTCCAGGGGTAAGTAAAGTCATCTGCCCAGGTGCCTGATGTCAGTTTTTAGGAGGCCTTTGGCCCTCCATGGGAAGCCAGGCTTCCTGCTTGTGGCAGCTTGCATCAGGAGGAAATCGTGTTCCGTTCGGGATTGTAGGGGGCCGGAGCTGGGTGCCCGGATGAGGGAGTTGGACACAAAGGATGGGCTTTTTCCAGGGGTAAGTAAAGTCAGCTGCCCAGGTGCCTGATGTCAGTTTGCAGGTGGCTATTGGTCCTCCATGGAAAGCCAGGCTTCCAGCTTGTGGCAGCTTGCATCGGGATGTAATACTGATCTGTTCGGGATTGCAGGTGGCCGAGGCCTGGTGCCCGGCAGAGGGAGTTGGGCACAAAGGATGGCCTGTTTCCAGGGGTAAGTAAAGTCAGCTGCCCAGGTGCCTGATGTCAGTTTGTAGGAGGCCTTTGGCCCTCCAAGGGAAGCTTGTCTTCCAGTTTGTGGCAGCTTGCATCTGGAAGCAATCCTGTTCCGTTCGGGATTGTAGGTGGGCGAGACCTGGTGCCCGGCAGAGGGAGTTGGGCACAAAGCATGGGCTGTTTCCAGGGGTAAGTAAAGTCAGCTGCCCAGGTGCCTGATGCCAGTTTGTAGGAGGCCTTTGGTCCTCCATGGGAAACCAGTCTTCCAGCTTGTGGCAGCTTGCATCTGGAAGAAATCCTGTTCCGTTCAGGATTGTAGGTGGCCGAGGCCAGGTGCCCGGCAGAGGGAGTTGGGCACAAAGGATGGCCTGTTTCCAGGGGTAAGTAAAGTCAGCTGCCCAGGTGCCTGATGTCAGTTTGTAGGAGGCCTTTGGCCCTCCAAGTAAAGCCGCGTTTCTAGCTTGTGGCAGCTTGCATCTGGAAGAAATCCGGTTCCGTTCGGGATTGTAGGTGGCCGAGGCCAGGTGCCCGGCAGAGGGAGTTGGGCACAAAGGATGTCCTTTTTCCAGGGATAAGTAAAGTCAGCTGCCCAGGTGCCTGATGTCAGTTTGTAGGAGGCCTTTGGCCCTCTAGAGGAAGCTTGTCTTCCAGCTTGTGGCAGCATGCATCTGGATGAAATGCTGTTTCGTTCGGGATTGTAGGTGGCCGGAGCTGGGTGCCCAGCTGAGGGAGTTAGGCACAAAGGATGGCCTGTTTCCAGGGGTAAGTAAAGTCAGCTGCCCAGGTGCCTGATGTCAGTTTGCAGGTGGCTATTGGTCCTCCATGGAAAGCCAGGCTTCCAGCTTGTGGCAGCTTGCATCGGGAAGTAATACTGATCTGTTCGGGATTGCAGGTGGCCGAGGCCTGGTGCCCGGCAGAGGGAGTTGGGCACAAAGGATGGCCTGTTTCCAGGGGTAAGTAAAGTCAGCTGCCCAGGTGCCTGATGCCAGTTTGTAGGAGGCCTTTGGTCCTCCATGAGAAACCAGTCTTCCAGCTTGTGGCAGCTTTCATCTGGAAGAAATCCTGTTCCGTTCGGGATTGTAGGTGGCCGAGGCCAGGTGCCCGGCAGAGGGAGTTGGGCCCAAAGATGGCCTGTTTCCAGGGGTAAGTAAAGTCAGCTGCCCAGGTGCCTGATGTCAGTTTGTAGGAGGCCTTTGGCCCTCCAAGTGAAGCCGCGTTTCCAGCTTGTGGCAGCTTGCATCTGGAAGAACTCCGGTTCCGTTCGGGATTGTAGGTGGCCGAGGCCAGGTGCCCGGCAGAGGGAGTTGGGCACAAAGGATGTCCTTTTTCCAGGGATAAGTAAAGTCAGCTGCCCAGGTGCCTGATGTCAGTTTGTAGGAGGCCTTTGGCCCTCCAAGGGAAGCTAGTCTTCCAGCTTGTGGCAGCATGCATCTCGAAGAAATGCTGTTTCGTTCGGGATTGTAGGTGGCCGAGGCCAGGTGCCCGGCAGAGGGAGTTGGGCACAAATGATGGGCTGTTTCCAGGGGTAAGTAAAGTCAGCTGCCAGGTGCCTGATGTCAGTTTGTAGGAGGCCTTTGGCCCTCCAAGGGAAGCCAGGCTTCCTGCTTGTGGCAGCTTGCATCTGGAAGAAATCCTGTTCCGTTCAGGATTGTAGGTGGCCGAGGCCTGGTGCCCGGCAGAGGGAGTTGGGCACAAAGGATGGGCTGTTTCCAGGGGTAAGTAAAGTCATCTGCCCAGGTGCCTGATGTCAGTTTGTAGGAGGCCTTTGGCCCTCCAAGGGAAGCTTGTCTTCCAGTTTGTGGCAGCTTGCATCTGGAAGAAATCCTGTTCCGTTCGGGATTGTAGGTGGGCGAGGCCAGGTGCCCGGCAGAGGGAGTTGGGCACAACTGATGGGCTGTTTCCAGAAGTAAGTAAAGTCAGCTGCCCAGGTGCCTGATGTCAGTTTGTAGGAGGCCTTTGGCCCTCCAAGGGAAGCTTGTCTTCCAGTTTGTGGCAGCTTGCATCTGGAAGAACTCCTGTTCCGTTCAGGATTGTAGGTGGGCGAGGCCTGGTGCTTGGCAGAGGGAGTTGGGCACAAAGGATGGGCTGTTTCCAGGGGTAAGTTAAGTCAGCTGCCCAAATGTCTGATGTCAGTTTGTAGGAGGCCTTTGGCCCTCCAAGGGAAACTAGTCTTCCTGTTAAAGGCAGCTTGCATCTGGAAGAAATCCTGTTCCGTTCGGGATTGTAGGTGGCCGAGGCCAGGTGCCCGGCAGAGGGAGTTGGGCACAAAGGATGGGCTGTTTCCAGGGGTAAGTAAAGTCAGCTGCCCAGGTGCCTGATGTCAGTTAGTAGGAGGCCTTTGGCCCTCCATGGGAAGCCAGGTTTACTGCTTGTGGCAGCTTGCATCTGGAAGAAATCCTGTTCCGTTCGGGATTGTAGGTGGCCGAGGCCAGGTGCCCGGCAGAGGGAGTTGGGCACATATGATGGCTGGTTTCCAGTGGTAAGTAAGGTCAGCAGCCCAGGTGCCTGATGTCAGTTTGTAGGAGGCCTTTGGCCCTCCAAGGGAAGCTAGTCTTCCAGCTTGTGGCAGCTTGCATCTGGAAGAAATCCTGTTCCGTTCGGGATTGTAGGTGGGCGAGGCCCGGTGCCCGGCAGAGGGAGTTTGGCACAAAGGATGGGCTGTTTCCAGGGGTAAGTAAAGTCAGCTGCCCAGGTGCCTGATGTCAGTTTTTAGGAGGCCTTTGGCCCCCCAAGTGAAGCCACGTTTCCAGCTTGTGGCAGCTTGCATCTGGAAGAACTCCGGTTCCGTTCGGGATTGTAGGTGGCCGAGGCCTGGTGCCCGGCAGAGGGAGTTGGGCACAAAGGATGTCTTGTTTCCAGGGGTAAGTAAAGTCATCTGCCCAGGTGCCTGATGTCAGTTTTTAGGAGGCCTTTGGCCCTCCATGGGAAGCCAGGCTTCCTGCTTGTGGCAGCTTGCATCTGGAAGAAATCGTGTTCCGTTCGGGATTGTTGGGGTCCGGAGCTGGGTGCCCCGATGAGGGAGTTGGACACAAAGGATGGGCTGTTTCCAGGGGTAAGTAAAGTCAGCTGCCCAGGTGCCTGATGTCAGTTTGCAGGTGGCTATTGGTCCTCCATGGAAAGCCCGGCTTCCAGCTTGTGGCAGCTTGCATCGGGAAGTAATACTGATCTGTTCGGGATTGCAGGTGGCCGAGGCCTGGTGCCCGGCAGAGGGAGTTGGGCACAAAGGATGGCCTGTTTCCAGGGGTAAGTAAAGTCAGCTGCCCAGGTGCCTGATGTCAGTTTGTAGGAGGCCTTTGGCCCTCCAAGGGAAGCCTGTCTTCCAGTTTGTGGCAGCTTGCATCTGGAAGAAATCCTGTTCCGTTCGGGATTGTAGGTGGCCGAGGCCAGGTGCCCGGCAGAGGGAGTTGGGCACAAATGATGGCCTGTTTCTTTAGGAAAGTAAAGTCAGCTGACCCGGTGCCTGATGTCAGTTTGTAGGAGGCCTTTGGCCCTCCAAGTGAAGCCACATTTCCAGCTTGTGGCAGCTTGCATCTGGAAGAACTCCTGTTCCGTTCAGGATTGTAGGTGGCCAAAGCTGAGGGCCCGGCTGAGGGAGTAGGGCACAAATGATGGCCTGTTTCCAGGGGTAAGTAAAGTCAGCTGCCCAGGTGCCTGATGTCAGTTTGTAGGAGGCCTTTGGCCCTCCAAGGGAAGCTTGTCTTCCTGTTCAAGGCAGTTTGCATCGGGAAGAAATCCTGTTCCGTTCGGGATTGTAGGTGGCCGGAGCTGGGTGCCCAGCTGAGGGAGTTAGGCACAAAGGATGGGCTGTTTCCAGGGGTAAGTAAAGTCAGCTGCCCAGGTGCCTGATGTCAGTTTGTAGGAGGCCTTTGGCCCTCCAAGCGAAGCTAGTCTTCAAGCTTGTGGCAGCTTGCATCTGGAAGAAATGCTGCTCCGTTCGGAATTGTAGGTGGCCGAGGCCAGGTGCCCGGCAGAGGGAGTTGGGCACAAAGGATGTCCTGTTTAGAGGGGTAAGTAAAGTCAGCTGCCCACGTGCCTGATGTCAGTTTGTAGGAGGCCTTTGGCCCTCCATGGGAAGCCAGGCTTCCTGCTTGTGGCAGCTTGCATCTGGAAGAAATCCTGTTCCGTTCAGGATTGTAGGTGGCCGAGGCCTGGTGCCCGGCAGAGGGAGTTGGGCACAAAGGATGGGCTGTTTCCAGGAGTAAGTAAAGTCAGCTGCCCAGGTGCCTGATGTCAGTTTGTAGGAGGCCTTTGGTTTTCCAAGGAAAACCAGTCTTCCAGCTTGTGGCAGCTTGCATCGGGAAGAAATCCTGTTCCGTTCGGGATTGTAGGTGGCCGAGGCCAGGTGCCCGGCAGAGGGAGTTGGGCACACTGGATGGCCTGTTTCCAGGGGTAAGTAAAGTCAGCTGCCCAGGTGCCTGATGTCAGTTTGTAGGAGGCCAATGGCCCTCCAAGAGAAGCCACGTTTCAGCTTGTGGCAGCTTGCATCTGGAAGAACTCCGGTTCCGTTCGGGATTGTAGGTGGCCGAGGCCAGGTGCCCGGCAGAGGGAGTTGGGCACAAAGGATGGGCTGTTTCCAGGGGTAAGTAAAGTCAGCTGCCCAGGTGCCTGATGTCAGTTTGTAGGAGGCCTTTGACCCACCAAGATAAGCCAGGTTTCCTGCTTGTGGCAGCTTGCATCTGGAAGAAATCCTGTTACGTTCGGGATTGTAGGTTGCCGGAGCAGGGTGCCCGGCAGAGGAAGTTGGGCACAAAGGATGGCCTGTTTCCAGGGGTAAGTAAAGTCAGCTGCCCAGGTGCCTGATGTCAGTTTGTAGGAGGCCTTTGTCCCTCCATGGGAAGCTTGTCTTCCTGTTCAAGGCAGTTTGCATCGGGAAGAAATCCTGTTTCGTTCGGGATTGTAGGTGGCCGGAACTGGGTGCCCAGCTGAGGGAGTTGGGCACAAAGGATGGCCTGTTTCCAGGGGTAAGTAAAGTCAGCTGCCCAGGTGCCTGATGTCAGTTTGTAGGAGGCCTTTGGCCCTCCAAGGGAAGCTTGTCTTCCAGTTTGTGGCAGCTTGCATCTGGAAGAAATCCTGTTCCGTTCGGGATTGTAGGTGGGCGAGGCCTGGTGCCCGGCAGAGGGAGTTGGGCACAAAGGATGGGCTGTTTCCAGGGGTAAGTAAAGTCAGCTGCCCAGGTGCCTGATGTCAGTTTGTAGGAGGCCTTTGGCCCTCCAAGGGAAGCTTGTCTTCCAGTTTGTGGCAGCTTGCATCTGGAAGAAATCCTGTTCCGTTCGGGATTGTAGGTGGGCGAGGCCTGGTGCTTGGCAGAGGGAGTTGGGCACAAAGGATGGGCTGTTTCCAGGGGTAAGTTAAGTCAGCTGCCCAAATGTCTGATGTCAGTTTATAGGAGGCCTTTGGCCCTCCAAGGGAAGCTAGTCTTCCTGTTAAAGGCAGCTTGCATCTGGAAGAAATCCTGTTCCGTTCGGGATTGTAGGTGGCCGAGGCCAGGTGCCCGGCAGAGGGAGTTGGGCACATATGATGGCTGGTTTCCAGGGGTAAGTAAGGTCAGCTGCCCAGGTGCCTGATGTCAGTTTGTAGGAGGCCTTTGGCCCTCCAAGGGAAGCTTGTCTTCCAGTTTGTGGCAGCTTGCATCTGGAAGAAATCCTGTTCCGTTCGGGATTGTAGGTGGGCGAGGCCTGGTGCCCGGCAGAGGGAGTTGGGCACAAAGGATGGGCTGTTTCCAGGGGTAAGTAAAGTCAGCTGCCCAGGTGCCTGATGTCAGTTTGTAGGAGGCCTTTGGCCCTCCAAGGGAAGCTTGTCTTCCAGTTTGTGGCAGCTTGCATCTGGAAGAAATCCTGTTCCGTTCGTGATTGTAGGTGGGCGAGGCCTGGTGCTTGGCAGAGGGAGTTGGGCACAAAGGATGGGCTGTTTCCAGGGGTAAGTTAAGTCAGCTGCCCAAATGTCTGATGTCAGTTTATAGGAGGCCTTTGGCCCTCCATGGGAAGCCAGGCTTCCTGCTTGTGGCAGCTTGCATCAGGAGGAAATCGTGTTCCGTTCGGGATTGTAGGGGGCCGGAGCTGGGTGCCCGGATGAGGGAGTTGGACACAAAGGATGGGCTGTTTCCAGGGGTAAGTAAAGTCAGCTGCCCAGGTGCCTGATGTCAGTTTGCAGGTGGCTATTGTTCCTCCATGGAAAGCCAGGCTTCCAGCTTGTGGCAGCTTGCATCGGGTAGTAATACTGATCTGTTCGGGATTGTAGGTGGCCGAGGCCTGGTGCCCGGCAGAGGGAGTTGGGCACAAAGGATGGCCTGTTTCCAGGGGTAAGTAAAGTCAGCTGCCCAGGTTCCTGATGTCAGTTTGTAGGTGGCCTTTGACCCACCAAGAGAAGCCAGGTTTCCTGCTTGTGGCAGCTTGCATCTGGAAGAAATCCTGTTACGTTCGGGATTGTAGGTGGCCGAGGCCTGGTGCCCAGCAGAGGGAGTTGGGCACAAAGGATGGCCTGTTTCCAGGGGTAAGTAAAGTCAGCTGCCCAGGTGCCTGATGTCAGTTTGTAGGAGGCATTTGGCCCTCCAAGGGAAGACAGGCTTCCAGTTTGTGGCAGCTTGCATCTGGAAGAAATCCTGTTCCGTTCGGGATTGTAGGTGGCCGAGGCCAGGTGCCCGGCAGAGGGAGTTGGGCACAAATGATGGCCTGTTTCTTTAGGAAAGTAAAGTCAGCTGCCCAGGTGCCTGATGTCAGTTTGTAGGAGGCCTTTGGCCCTCCAAGTGAAGCCACATTTCCAGCTTGTGGCAGCTTGCATCTGGAAGAACTCCTGTTCCGTTCGGGATTTTAGGTGGCCAAAGCTGTGGGCCCGGCAGAGGGAGTTGGGCACAAAGGATGTCCTGTTTCCAGGGGTAAGTAAAGTCAGCTGCCCAGGTGCCTGATGTCAGTTTTTAGGAGGCCTTTGGCCCTCCATGGGAAGCTTGTCTTCCTGTTCAAGGCAGTTTGCATCGGGAAGAAATCCTGTTTCGTTCGGGATTGTAGGTGGCCGGAGCTGGGTGCCCAGCTGAGGGAGTTAGGCACAAAGGATGGCCTGTTTCCAGGGGTAAGTAAAGTCAGCTGCCCAGGTGCCTGATGTCAGTTTGTAGGAGGCCTTTGGCCCTCCATGGGAAGCCAGGCTTCCTGCTTGTGGCAGCTTGCATCTGGAAGAAATCCTGTTCCGTTCAGGATTGTAGGTGGCCGAGGCCTGGTGCCCGGCAGAGGGAGTTGGGCACAAAGGATGGGCTGTTTCCAGGGGTAAGTAAAGTCAGCTGCCCAGGTGCCTGATGTCAGTTTGTAGGAGGCCTTTGGCCCTCCAAGGGAAGCTTGTCTTCCAGTTTGTGGCAGCTTGCATCTGGAAGAAATCCTGTTCCGTTCGGGATTGTAGGTGGGCGAGGCCTGGTGCTTGGCAGAGGGAGTTGGGCACAAAGGATGGGCTG
Organism: Chamaea fasciata; assembly: GCF_029207755.1. Lineage (NCBI taxonomy): Eukaryota > Metazoa > Chordata > Aves > Passeriformes > Sylviidae > Chamaea > Chamaea fasciata. The sequence continues at coordinate 210,580 of NW_027094193.1, forward strand.
TTTCCAGGGGTAAGTTAAGTCAGCTGCCCAAATGTCTGATGTCAGTTTATAGGAGGCCTTTGGCCCTCCAAGGGAAGCTAGTCTTCCTGTTAAAGGCAGCTTGCATCTGGAAGAAATCCTGTTCCGTTCGGGATTGTAGGTGGCCGAGGCCAGGTGCCCGGCAGAGGGAGTTGGGCACAAAGGATGGGCTGTTTCCAGGGGTACGTAAAGTCAGCTGCCCAGGTGCCTGATGTCAGTTTGTAGGAGGCCTTTGGCCCTCCATGGGAAGCCAGGTTTACTGCTTGTAGCAGCTTGCATCTGGAAGAAATCCTGTTCCGTTCGGGATTGTAGGTGGCCGAGGCCTGGTGCCCAGCAGAGGGAGTTGGGCACAAATGATGGCCTGTTTCTTTAGGAAAGTAAAGTCAGCTGCCCAGGTGCCTGATGTCAGTTTGTAGGAGGCCTTTGGCCCTCCAAGTGAAGCCACATTTCCAGCTTGTGGCAGCTTGCATCTGGAAGAACTCCTGTTCCGTTCGGGATTGTAGGTGGCCGAGGCCAGGTGCCCGGCAGAGGGAGTTGGGCACAAAGGATGGCCTGTTTCCAGGGGTAAGTAAAGTCAGCTGCCCAGGTGCCTGATGTCAGTTTGTAGGAGGCCTTTGGCCCTCTAAGTGAGGCCGCGTTTCCAGGTTGTGGCAGCTTGCATCTAGAAGAACTCCGGTTCCGTTCGGGATTGTAGGTGGCCGAGGCCAGGTGCCCGGCAGAGGGAGTTGGGCACAAAGGATGTCCTTTTTCCAGGGATAAGTAAAGTCAGCTGCCCAGGTGCCTGATGTCAGTTTGTAGGAGGCCTTTGGCCCTCCAAGGGAAGCCTGTCTTCCAGTTTGTGGCAGCTTGCATCTGGAAGAAATCCTGTTCCGTTCGGGATTGTAGGTGGCCGAGGCCAGGTGCCCGGCAGAGGAAGTTGGGCACAAATGATGGCCTGTTTCTTTAGGAAAGTAAAGTCAGCTGACCCGGTGCCTGATGTCAGTTTGTAGGAGGCCTTTGGCCCTCCAAGTGAAGCCACATTTCCAGCTTGTGGCAGCTTGCATCTGGAAGAACTCCTGTTCCGTTCGGGATTGTAGGTGGCCAAAGCTGTGGGCCCGGCTGAGGGAGTTGGGCACAAATGATGGCCTGTTTCCAGGGGTAAGTAAAGTCAGCTGCCCAGGTGCCTGATGTCAGTTTGTAGGAGGCCTTTGGCCCTCCAAGGGAAGCTTGTCTTCCTGTTCAAGGCAGTTTGCATCGGGAAGAAATCCTGTTCCGTTCGGGATTGTAGGTGGCCGGAGCTGGGTGCCCAGCTGAGGGAGTTAGGCACAAAGGATGGGCTGTTTCCAGGGGTAAGTAAAGTCAGCTGCCCAGGTGCCTGATGTCAGTTTGTAGGAGGCCTTTGGCCCTCCAAGGGAAGCTAGTCTTCCAGCTTGTGGCAGCTTGCATCTGGAAGAAATGCTGCTCCGTTCGGAATTGTAGGTGGCCGAGGCCAGGTGCCCGGCAGAGGGAGTTGGGCACAAAGGATGTCCTGTTTAGAGGGGTAAGTAAAGTCAGCTGCCCACGTGCCTGATGTCAGTTTATAGGAGGCCTTTGGCCCTCCATGGGAAGCCAGGCTTCCTGCTTGTGGCAGCTTGCATCTGGAAGAAATCCTGTTCCGTTCGGGATTGTAGGTGGCCGGAGCTGGGTGCCCGGATGAGGGAGTTGGACACAAAGGATGGACTGTTTCCAGGGGTAAGTAAAGTCAGCTGCCCAGGTGCCTGATGTCAGTTTGCAGGTGGCTATTGGTCCTCCATGGAAAGCCCGGCTTCCAGCTTGTGGCAGCTTGCATCGGGAAGTAATACTGATCTGTTCGGGATTGCAGGTGGCCGAGGCCTGGTGCCCGGCAGAGGGAGTTGGGCACAAAGGATGGCCTGTTTCCAGGGGTAAGTAAAGTCAGCTGCCCAGGTGCCTGATGTCAGTTTGTAGGAGGCCTTTGGCCCTCCAAGGGAAGCCTGTCTTCCAGTTTGTGGCAGCTTGCATCTGGAAGAAATCCTGTTCCGTTCGGGATTGTAGGTGGCCGAGGCCAGGTGCCCGGCAGAGGAAGTTGGGCACAAATGATGGCCTGTTTCTTTAGGAAAGTAAAGTCAGCTGACCCGGTGCCTGATGTCAGTTTGTAGGAGGCCTTTGGCCCTCCAAGTGAAGCCACATTTCCAGCTTGTGGCAGCTTGCATCTGGAAGAACTCCTGTTCCGTTCGGGATTGTAGGTGGCCAAAGCTGTGGGCCCGGCTGAGGGAGTTGGGCACAAATGATGGCCTGTTTCCAGGGGTAAGTAAAGTCAGCTGCCCAGGTGCCTGATGTCAGTTTGTAGGAGGCCTTTGGCCCTCCAAGGGAAGCTTGTCTTCCTGTTCAAGGCAGTTTGCATCGGGAAGAAATCCTGTTCCGTTCGGGATTGTAGGTGGCCGGAGCTGGGTGCCCAGCTGAGGGAGTTAGGCACAAAGGATGGGCTGTTTCCAGGGGTAAGTAAAGTCAGCTGCCCAGGTGCCTGATGTCAGTTTGTAGGAGGCCTTTGGCCCTCCAAGGGAAGCTAGTCTTCCAGCTTGTGGCAGCTTGCATCTGGAAGAAATGCTGCTCCGTTCGGAATTGTAGGTGGCCGAGGCCAGGTGCCCGGCAGAGGGAGTTGGGCACAAAGGATGTCCTGTTTAGAGGGGTAAGTAAAGTCAGCTGCCCACGTGCCTGATGTCAGTTTGTAGGAGGCCTTTGGCCCTCCATGGGAAGCCAGGCTTCCTGCTTGTGGCAGCTTGCATCTGGAAGAAATCCTGTTCCGTTCAGGATTGTAGGTGGCCGAGGCCTGGTGCCCGGCAGAGGGAGTTGGGCACAAAGGATGGGCTGTTTCCAGGAGTAAGTAAAGTCAGCTGCCCAGGTGCCTGATGTCAGTTTGTAGGAGGCCTTTGGTTTTCCAAGGTAAACCAGTCTTCCAGCTTGTGGCAGCTTGCATCGGGAAGAAATCCTGTTCCGTTCGGGATTGTAGGTGGCCGAGGCCAGGTGCCCGGCAGAGGGAGTTGGGCACACTGGATGGCCTATTTCCAGGGGTAAGTAAAGTCAGCTGCCCAGGTGCCTGATGTCAGTTTGTAGGAGGCCTTTGGCCCTCCAAGGGAAGCCACGTTTCAGCTTGTGGCAGCTTGCATCTGGAAGAACTCCGGTTCCGTTCGGGATTGTAGGTGGCCGAGGCCAGGTGCCCGGCAGAGGGAGTTGGGCACAAAGGATGGCCTGTTTCCAGGGATAAGTAACGTCAGCTGCCCAGGTGCCTGATGTCAGTTTGTAGGAGGCCTTTGACCCACCAAGATAAGCCAGGTTTCCTGCTTGTGGCAGCTTGCATCTGGAAGAAATCCTTTTACGTTCGGGATTGTAGGTTGCCGGAGCAGGGTGCCCGGCAGAGGAAGTTGGGCACAAAGGATGGCCTGTTTCCAGGGGTAAGTAAAGTCAGCTGCCCAGGTGCCTGATGTCAGTTTGTAGGAGGCCTTTGGCCCTCCATGGGAAGCTTGTCTTCCTGTTCAAGGCAGTTTGCATCGGGAAGAAATCCTGTTTCGTTCGGGATTGTAGGTGGCCGGAGCTGGGTGCCCAGCTGAGGGAGTTAGGCACAAAGGATGGCCTGTTTCCAGGGGTAAGTAAAGTCAGCTGCCCAGGTGCCTGATGTCAGTTTGTAGGAGGCCTTTGGCCCTCCATGGGAAGCCAGGCTTTCTGCTTGTGGCAGCTTGCATCTGGAAGAAATCCTGTTCCGTTCAGGATTGTAGGTGGCCGAGGCCTGGTGCCCGGCAGAGGGAGTTGGGCACAAAGGATGGGCTGTTTCCAGGGGTAAGTAAAGTCAGCTGCCCAGGTGCCTGATGTCAGTTTGTAGGAGGCCTTTGGCCCTCCAAGGGAAGCTTGTCTTCCAGTTTGTGGCAGCTTGCATCTGGAAGAAATCCTGTTCCGTTCAGGATTGTAGGTGGCCGAGGCCTGGTGCCCGGCAGAGGGAGTTGGGCACAAAGGATGGCCTGTTTCCAGGGGTAAGTAAAGTCAGCTGCCCAGGTGCCTGATGTCAGTTTGTAGGAGGCCTTTGGCCCTCCAAGTGAAGCCACATTTCCAGCTTGTGGCAGCTTGCATCTGGAAGAAATCCTGTTCCGTTCGGGATTGTAGGTGGCCAAAGCTGTGGGCCCGGCAGAGGGAGTTGGGCACAAAGGATGTCTTGTTTCCACGGGTAAGTAAAGTCATCTGCCCAGGTGCCTGATGTCAGTTTTTAGGAGGCCTTTGGCCCTCCATGGGAAGCCAGGCTTCCTGCTTGTGGCAGCTTGCATCAGGAGGAAATCGTGTTCCGTTCGGGATTGTAGGGGGCCGGAGCTGGGTGCCCGGATGAGGGAGTTGGACACAAAGGATGGGCTTTTTCCAGGGGTAAGTAAAGTCAGCTGCCCAGGTGCCTGATGTCAGTTTGCAGGTGGCTATTGGTCCTCCATGGAAAGCCAGGCTTCCAGCTTGTGGCAGCTTGCATCGGGATGTAATACTGATCTGTTCGGGATTGCAGGTGGCCGAGGCCTGGTGCCCGGCAGAGGGAGTTGGGAAAAAAGGATGGCCTGTTTCCAGGGGTAAGTAAAGTCAGCTGCCCAGGTGCCTGATGTCAGTTTGTAGGTGGCCTTTGACCCACCAAGAGAAGCCAGGTTTCCTGCTTGTGGCAGCTTGCATCGGGATGTAATACTGATCTGTTCGGGATTGCAGGTGGCCGAGGCCTGGTGCCCGGCAGAGGGAGTAGGGCACAAAGGATGGCCTGTTTCCAGGGGTAAGTAAAGTCAGCTGCCCAGGTGCCTGATGTCAGTTTGTAGGAGGCCTTTGGCCCTCCAAGGGAAGCTTGTCTTCCAGTTTGTGGCAGCTTGCATCTGGAAGCAATCCTGTTCCGTTCGGGATTGTAGGTGGGCGAGACCTGGTGCCCGGCAGAGGGAGTTGGGCACAAAGCATGGGCTGTTTCCAGGGGTAAGTAAAGTCAGCTGCCCAGGTGCCTGATGCCAGTTTGTAGGAGGCCTTTGGTCCTCCATGGGAAACCAGTCTTCCAGCTTGTGGCAGCTTGCATCTGGAAGAAATCCTGTTCCGTTCGGGATTGTAGGTGGCCGAGGCCAGGTGCCCGGCAGAGGGAGTTGGGCACAAAGGATGGCCTGTTTCCAGGGGTAAGTAAAGTCAGCTGCCCAGGTGCCTGATGTCAGTTTGTAGGAGGCCTTTGGCCCTCCAAGTGAAGCCGCGTTTCCAGCTTGTGGCAGCTTGCATCTGGAAGAAATCCGGTTCCGTTCGGGATTGTAGGTGGCCGAGGCCAGGTGCCCGGCAGAGGGAGTTGGGCACAAAGGATGTCCTTTTTCCAGGGATAAGTAAAGTCAGCTGCCCAGGTGCCTGATGTCAGTTTGTAGGAGGCCTTTGGCCCTCTAGAGGAAGCTAGTCTTCCAGCTTGTGGCAGCATGCATCTGGATGAAATGCTGTTTCGTTCGGGATTGTAGGTGGCCGGAGCTGGGTGCCCAGCTGAGGGAGTTAGGCACAAAGGATGGCCTGTTTCCAGGGGTAAGTAAAGTCAGCTGCCCAGGTGCCTGATGTCAGTTTGTAGGAGGCCTTTGGCCCTCCATGGGAAGCCAGGCTTCCTGCTTGTGGCAGCTTGCATCTGGAAGAAATCCTGTTCCGTTCAGGATTGTAGGTGGCCGAGGCCTGGTTCCCGGCAGAGGGAGTTGGGCACAAAGGATGGGCTGTTTCCAGGGGTAAGTAAAGTCAGCTGCCTAGGTGCCTGATGTCAGTTTGTAGGAGGCCTTTGGCCCTCCAAGGGAAGCTTGTCTTCCAGTTTGTGGCAGCTTGCATCTGGAAGATATCCTGTTCCGTTCGGGATTGTAGGTGGGCGAGGCCTGGTGCTTGGCAGAGGGAGTTGGGCACAAAGGATGGGCTGTTTCCAGGGGTAAGTTAAGTCAGCTGCCCAAATGTCTGATGTCAGTTTATAGGAGGCCTTTGGCCCTCCAAGGGAAGCTAGTCTTCCTGTTAAAGGCAGCTTGCAACTGGAAGAAATCCTGTTCCGTTCGGGATTGTAGGTGGCCGAGGCCAGGTGCCCGGCAGAGGGAGTTAGGCACAAAGGATGGGCTGTTTCCAGGGGTAAGTAAAGTCAGCTGCGCAGGTGCCTGATGTCAGTTTGTAGGAGGTCTTTGGCCCTCCATGGGAAGCCAGGTTTACTGCTTGTGGCAGCTTCCATCTGGAAGAAATCCTGTTCCGTTCGGGATTGTAGGTGGCCGAGGCCAGGTGCCCGGCAGAGGGAGTTGGGCACAAAGGATGGGCTGTTTCCAGGGGTAAGTAAAGTCAGATGCCCAGGTGCCTGATGTCAGTTTGTAGGAGGCCTTTGGCCCCCCAAGTGAAGCCACGTTTCCAGCTTGTGGCAGCTTGCATCTGGAAGAACTCCGGTTCCGTTCGGGATTGTAGGTGGCCGAGGCCATCTGCCCGGCAGAGGGAGTTGGGCACAAAGGATGTCTTATTTCCAGGGGTAAGTAAAGTCATCTGCCCAGGTGCCTGATGTCAGTTTTTAGGAGGCCTTTGGCCCTCCATGGGAAGCCAGGCTTCCTGCTTGTGGCAGCTTGCATCAGGAGGAAATCGTGTTCCGTTCGGGATTGTAGGGGGCCGGAGCTGGGTGCCCGGATGAGGGAGTTGGACACAAAGGATGGGCTGTTTCCAGGGGTAAGTAAAGTCAGCTGCCCAGGTGCCTGATGTCAGTTTGCAGGTGGCTATTGGTCCTCCATGGAAAGCCAGGCTTCCAGCTTGTGGCAGCTTGCATCGGGAAGTAATACTGATCTGTTCGGGATTGCAGGTGGCCGAGGCCTGGTGCCCGCCAGAGGGAGTTGGGCACAAAGGATGGCCTGTTTCCAGGGGTAAGTAAAGTCAGCTGCCCAGGTGCCTGATGTCAGTTTGTAGGAGGCCTTTGGCCCTCCAAGGGAAGCTTGTCTTCCAGTTTGTGGCAGCTTGCATCTGGAAGCAATCCTGTTCCGTTCGGGATTGTAGGTGGGCAAAACCTTGTGCCCGGCAGAGGAAGTTGGGCACAAAGGATGGGCTGTTTCCAGGGGTAAGTAAAGTTAGCTGCCCAGGTGCCTGATGTCAGTTTGTAGGAGGCCTTTGGCCCTCCAAGGGAAGCTTGTCGACCAGTTTGTGGCAGCTTGCATCTGGAAGCAATCCTGTTCCATTCGGGATTGTAGGTGGCCGAGACCTGGTGCCCGGCAGAGGGAGTTGGGCACAAAGGATGGGCTGTTTCCAGGGGTAAGTAAAGTCAGCTGCCCAGGAGCCTGATGCCAGTTTGTAGGAGGCCTTTGTTCCTCCATGGGAAACCAGTCTTCCAGCTTGTGGCAGCTTGCATCTGGAAGAAATCCTGTTCCGTTCGGGATTGTAGGTGGCCGAGGCCAGGTGCCCGGCAGAGGGAGTTGGGCACAAGGATGGGCTGTTTCCAGGGGTAAGTAAAGTCAGCTGCCCAGGTGCCTGATGTCAGTTTGTAGGAGGCCTTTGGCCCTCCAAGTGAAGCCGCGTTTCCAGCTTGTGGCAGCTTGCATCTGGAAGAACTCCGGTTCCGTTCGGGATTGTAGGTGGCCGAGGCCAGGTGCCCGGCAGAGGGAGTTGGGCACAAAGGATGTCCTTTTTCCAGAGATAAGTAAAGTCAGCTGCCCAGGTGCCTGATGTCAGTTTGTAGGAGGCCTTTGGCCCTCCAAGGGAACCTTGTCTTCCAGTTTGTGGCAGCTTGCATCTGGAAGAAATCCTGTTCCGTTCGGGATTGTAGGTGGCCGAGGCCAGGTGCCCGGCAGAGGGAGTTGGGCACATATGATGGCTGGTTTCCAGGGGTAAGTAAGGTCAGCTGCCCAGGTGCCTGATGTCAGTTTGTAGGAGGCCTTTGGCCCTCCAAGGGATGACATGCTTCCAGTTTGTGGCAGCTTGCATCTGGAAGAAATCCTGTTCCGTTCAGGATTGTAGGTGGCCGAGGCCTGGTGCCCAGCAGAGGGAGTTGGGCACAAAGGATGGCCTGTTTCCAGGGGTAAGTAAAGTCAGCAGCCCAGGTGCCTGATGTCAGTTTGTAGGAGGCCTTTCGCCCTCCAAGGGAAGCTAGTCTTCCAGCTTGTGGCAGCTTCCATCTGGAAGAAATCCTGTTCCGTTCGGGATTGTAGGTGGCCGAGGCCAGGTGCCCGGCAGAGGGAGTTGGGCACAAAGGATGGGCTGTTTCCAGGGGTAAGTAAAGTCAGATGCCCAGGTGCCTGATGTCAGTTTGTAGGAGGCCTTTGGCCCCCCAAGTGAAGCCACGTTTCCAGCTTGTGGCAGCTTGCATCTGGAAGAACTCCGGTTCCGTTCGCGATTGTAGGTGGCCGAGGCCATCTGCCCGGCAGAGGGAGTTGGGCACAAAGGATGTCTTATTTCCAGGGGTAAGTAAAGTCATCTGCCCAGGTGCCTGATGTCAGTTTTTAGGAGGCCTTTGGCCCTCCATGGGAAGCCAGGCTTCCTGCTTGTGGCAGCTTGCATCAGGAGGAAATCGTGTTCCGTTCGGGATTGTAGGGGGCCGGAGCTGGGTGCCCGGATGAGGGAGTTGGACACAAAGGATGGGCTGTTTCCAGGGGTAAGTAAAGTCAGCTGCCCAGGTGCCTGATGTCAGTTTGCAGGTGGCTATTGGTCCTCCATGGAAAGCCAGGCTTCCAGCTTGTGGCAGCTTGCATCGAGAAGTAATACTGATCTGTTCGGGATTGCAGGTGGCCGAGGCCTGGTGCCCGGCAGAGGGAGTTGGGCACAAAGGATGGCCTGTTTCCAGGGGTAAGTAAAGTCAGCTGCCCAGGTGCCTGATGTCAGTTTGTAGGAGGCCTTTGGCCCTCCAAGGGAAGCTTGTCTTCCAGTTTGTGGCAGCTTGCATCTGGAAGCAATCCTGTTCCGTTCGGGATTGTAGGTGGGCAAAACCTGGTGCCCGGCAGAGGAAGTTGGGCACAAAGGATGGGCTGTTTCCAGGGGTAAGTAAAGTTAGCTGCCCAGGTGCCTGATGTCAGTTTGTAGGAGGCCTTTGGCCCTCCAAGGGAAGCTTGTCGACCAGTTTGTGGCAGCTTGCATCTGGAAACAATCCTGTTCCGTTCGGGATTGTAGGTGGCCGAGACCTGGTACCCGGCAGAGGGAGTTGGGCACAAAGGATGGGCTGTTTCCAGGGGTAAGTAAAGTCAGCTGCCCAGGAGCCTGATGCCAGTTTGTAGGAGGCCTTTGTTCCTCCATGGGAAACCAGTCTTCCAGCTTGTGGCAGCTTGCATCTGGAAGAAATCCTGTTCCGTTCGGGATTGTAGGTGGCCGAGGCCAGGTGCCCGGCAGAGGGAGTTGGGCACAAAGGATGGGCTGTTTCCTGGGGTAAGTAAAGTCAGCTGCCCAGGTGCCTGATGTCAGTTTGTAGGAGGCCTTTGGCCCTCCAAGTGAAGCCGCGTTTCCAGCTTGTGGCAGCTTGCATCTGGAAGAACTCCGGTTCCGTTCGGGATTGTAGGTGGCCGAGGCCAGGTGCCCGGCAGAGGGAGTTGGGCACAAAGGATGTCCTTTTTCCAGAGATAAGTAAAGTCAGCTGCCCAGGTGCCTGATGTCAGTTTGTAGGAGGCCTTTGGCCCTCCAAGGGAAGCTAGTCTTCCAGCTTGTGGCAGCATGCATCTGGAAGAAATGCTGTTTCGTTCGGGATTGTAGGTGGCCGAGGCCAGGTGCCCGGCAGAGGGAGTAGGGCACAACGGATGGGCTGTTTCCAGGGGTAAGTAAAGTCAGCTGCCCAGGTGCCTGATGTCAGTTTGTAGGAGGCTTTTGGCCCTCCAAGGGAAGCTAGTCTTCCAGCTTGTGGCAGCTTCCATCTGGAAGAAATCCTGTTCCGTTCGGGATTGTAGGTGGGCGAGGCTAGGTGGCCCGGCAGAGGGAGTTGGGCACAAAGGATGGGCTGTTTCCAGGGGTAAGTAAACTCAGATGCCCAGGTGCCTGATGTCAGTTTGTAGGAGGCCTTTGGCCCCCCAAGTGAAGCCGCGTTTCCAGCTTGTGGCTGCTTGCATCTGGAAGAACTCCGGTTCCGTTCGGGATTGTAGGTGGCCGAGGCCATCTGCCCGGCAGAGGGAGTTGGGCACAAAGGATGTCTTGTTTCCAGGGGCAAGTAAAGTCATCTGCCCAGGTGCCTGATGTCAGTTTTTAGGAGGCCTTTGGCCTCCATGGGAAGCCAGGCTTCCTGCTTGTGGCAGCTTGCATCAGGAGGAAATCGTGTTCCGTTCGGGATTGTAGGGGGCCGGAGTTGGGTGCCCGGATGAGGGAGTTGGACACAAAGGATGGGCTGTTTCCAGGGGTAAGTAAAGTCAGCTGCCCAGGTGCCTGATGTCAGTTTGCAGGTGGCTATTGGTCCTCCATGGAAAGCCAGGCTTCCAGCTTGTGGCAGCTTGCATCGGGAAGTAATACTGATCTGTTCGGATTGCAGGTGGCCGAGGCCTGGTGCCCGGCAGAGGGAGTTGGGCACAAAGGATGGCCTGTTTCCAGGGGTAAGTAAAGTCAGCTGCCCAGGTGGCCTGATGTCAGTTTGTAGGTGGCCTTTGACCCACCAAGAGAAGCCAGGTTTCCTGCTTGTGGCAGGTTGCATCTGGAAGAAATCCTGTTACGTTCGGGATTGTAGGTGGCCGAGGCCTGGTGCCCAGCAGAGGGAGTTGGGCACAAAGGATGGGCTGTTTCCAGGGGTAAGTAAAGTCAGCTGCCCAGGTGCCTGATGTCAGTTTGTAGGAGGCCTTTGGCCCTCCAAGGGAAGCTTGTCTTCCAGTTTGTGGCAGCTTTCATCTGGAAGAAATCCTGTTCCGTTCGGGATTGTAGGTGGGCAAGGCCTGGTGCCCGGCAGAGGGAGTTGGGCACAAAGGATGGCCTGTTTCCAGGGGTAAGTAAAGTCAGCTGCCCAGGTGCCTGATGTCAGTTTGTAGGAGGCCTTTGGCCCTCCAAGGGAAGCTTGTCTTCCAGTTTGTGGCAGCTTGCATCTGGAAGAAATCCTGTTCCGTTCGGGATTGTAGGTGGGCGAGGCCTGGTGCTTGGCAGAGGGAGTTGGGCACAAAGGATGGGCTGTTTCCAGGGGTAAGTTAAGTCAGCTGCCCAAATGTCTGATGTCAGTTTATAGGAGGCCTTTGGCCCTCCAAGGGAAGCTAGTCTTCCTGTTAAAGGCAGCTTGCATCTGGAAGAAATCCTGTTCCGTTCGGGATTGTAGGTGGCCGAGGCCAGGTGCCCGGCAGAGGGAGTTGGGCACAAAGGATGGGCTGTTTCCAGGGGTAAGTAAAGTCAGCTGCCCAGGTGCCTGATGTCAGTTTGTAGGAGGCCTTTGGCCCTCCATGGGAAGCCAGGTTTACTGCTTGTGGCAGCTTGCATCTGGAAGAAATCCTGTTCCGTTCGGGATTGTAGGTGGCCGAGGCCAGGTGCCCGGCAGAGGGAGTTGGGCACATATGATGGCTGGTTTCCAAGGGTAAGTAAGGTCAGCAGCCCAGGTGCCTGATGTCAGTTTGTAGGAGGCCTTTGGCCCTCCAAGGGAAGCTTGTCTTCCAGCTTGTGGCAGCTTCCATCTGGAAGAAATCCTGTTCCGTTCGGGATTGTAGGTGGGCGAGGCCAGGTGCCCGGCAGAGGGAGTTGGGCACAAATGATGGGCTGTTTCCAGGGGTAAGTAAACTCAGATGCCCAGGTGCCTGATGTCAGTTTGTAGGAGGCCTTTGGCCCCCCAAGTGAAGCCGCGTTTCCAGCTTGTGGCAGCTTGCATCTGGAAGAACTCCGGTTCCGTTCGGGATTGTAGGTGGCCGAGGCCATCTGCCCGGCAGAGGGAGTTGGGCACAAAGGATGTCTTGTTTCCAGGGGTAAGTAAAGTCATCTGCCCAGGTGCCTGATGTCAGTTTTTAGGAGGCCTTTGGCCCTCCATGGGAAGCCAGGCTTCCTGCTTGTGGCAGCTTGCATCAGGAGGAAATCGTGTTCCGTTCGGGATTGTAGGGGGCCGGAGCTGGGTGCCCGGATGAGGGAGTTGGACACAAAGGATGGGCTTTTTCCAGGGGTAAGTAAAGTCAGCTGCCCAGGTGCCTGATGTCAGTTTGCAGGTGGCTATTGGTCCTCCATGGAAAGCCAGGCTTCCAGCTTGTGGCAGCTTGCATCGGGAAGTAATACTGATCTGTTCGGGATTGCAGGTGGCCGAGGCCTGGTGCCCGGCAGAGGGAGTTGGGCACAAAGGATGGCCTGTTTCCAGGGGTAAGTAAAGTCAGCTGCCCAGGTGCCTGATGTCAGTTTGTAGGTGGCCTTTGACCCACCAAGAGAAGCCAGGTTTCCTGCTTGTGGCAGCTTGCATCTGGAAGAAATCCTGTTACGTTCGGGATTGTAGGTAGCCGAGGCCTGGTGCCCAGCAGAGGGAGTTGGGCACAAAGGATGGCCTGTTTCTAGGGGTAAGTAAAGTCAGCTGCCCAGGTGCCTGATGTCAGTTTGTAGGAGGCATTTGGCCCTCCAAGGGAAGACAGGCTTCCAGTTTGTGGCAGCTTGCATCTGGAAGAAATCCTGTTCCGTTCGGGATTGTAGGTGGCCGAGGCCAGGTGCCCGGCAGAGGGAGTTGGGCACAAATGATGGCCTGTTTCTTTAGGAAAGTAAAGTCAGCTGCCCAGATGCCTGATGTCAGTTTGTAGGAGGCCTTTGGCCCTCCAAGTGAAGCCACATTTCCAGCTTGTGGCAGCTTGCATCTGGAAGAACTCCTGTTCCGTTCGGGATTGTAGGTGGCCAAAGCTGTGGGCCCGGCAGAGGGAGTTGGGCACAAAGGATGTCCTGTTTCCAGGGGTAAGTAAAGTCAGCTGCCCAGGTGCCTGATGTCAGTTTTTAGGAGGCCTTTGGCCCTCCATGGGAAGCTTGTCTTCCTGTTCAAGGCAGTTTGCATCTGGAAGAAATCCTGTTCCGTTCAGGATTGTAGGTGGCCGAGGCCTGGTGCCCGGCAGAGGGATTTGGGCACAAAGGATGGGCTGTTTCCAGGGGTAAGTAAAGTCAGCTGCCCAGGTGCCTGATGTCAGTTTGTAGGAGGCCTTTGGCCCTCCAAGGGAAGCTTGTCTTCCAGTTTGTGGCAGCTTGCATCTGGAAGAAATCCTGTTCCGTTCGGGATTGTAGGTGGGCGAGGCCTGGTGCCCGGCAGAGGGAGTTGGGCACAAAGGATGGGCTGTTTCCAGGGGTAAGTAAAGTCAGCTGCCCAGGTGCCTGATGTCAGTTTGTAGGAGGCCTTTGGCCCTCCAAGCGAAGCTTGTCTTCCAGTTTGTGGCAGCTTGCATCTGGAAGAAATCCTGTTCCGTTCGGGATTGTAGGTGGCCGAGGCCATCTGCCCGGCAGAGGGAGTTGGGCACAAAGGATGTCTTGTTTCCAGGGGTAAGTAAAGTCATCTTCCCAGGTGCCTGATGTCAGTTTTTAGGAGGCCTTTGGCCCTCCATGGGAAGCCAGGCTTCCTGCTGGTGGCAGCTTGCATCAGGAGGAAATCGTGTTCCGTTCGGGATTGTAGGGGGCCGGAGCTGGGTGCCCGGATGAGGGAGTTGGACACAAAGGATGGGCTGTTTCCAGGGGTAAGTAAAGTCAGCTGCCCAGGTGCCTGATGTCAGTTTGCAGGTGGCTATTGGTCCTCCATGGAAAGCCAGGCTTCCAGCTTGTGGCAGCTTGCATCGGGAAGTAATACTGATCTGTTCGGGATTGCAGGTGGCCGAGGCCTGGTGCCCGGCAGAGGGAGTTGGGCACAAAGGATGGCCTGTTTCCAGGGGTAAGTAAAGTCAGCTGCCCAGGTGCCTGATGTCAGTTTGTAGGAGGCCTTTGGCCCTCCAAGGGAAGCTTGTCTTCCAGTTTGTGGCAGCTTGCATCTGGAAGCAATCCTGTTCCGTTCGGGATTGTAGGTGGGCGAGACCTGGTGCCCGGCAGAGGGAGTTGGGCACAAAGGATGGGCTGTTTCCAGGGGTAAGTAAAGTCAGCTGCCCAGGTGCCTGATGCCAGTTTGTAGGAGGCCTTTGGTCCTCCATGGGAAACCTGTCTTCCAGCTTGTGGCAGCTTTCATCTGGAAGAAATCCTGTTCCGTTCGGGATTGTAGGTGGCCGAGGCCTGGTGCCTGGCAGAGGGAGTTGGGCACAAAGGATGGCCTGTTTCCAGGGGTAAGTAAAGTCAGCTGCCCAGGTGCCTGATGTCAGTTTGTAGGAGGCCTTTGGCCCTCCATGTGAAGCCGCGTTTCCAGCTTGTGGCAGCTTGCATCTGGAAGAACTCCGGTTCCGTTCGGGATTGTAGGTGGCCGAGGCCAGGTGCCCGGCAGAGGGAGTTGGGCACAAAGGATGTCCTTTTTCCAGGGATAAGTAAAGTCAGCTGCCCAGGTGCCTGATGTCAGTTTGTAGGAGGCCTTTGGCGCTCCAAGGGAAGCTAGTCTTCCAGCTTGTGGCAGCATGCATCTGGAAGAAATGCTGTTTCGTTCGGGATTGTAGGTGGCCGAGGCCAGGTGCCCGGCAGAGGGAGTTGGGCACAAAGATGTCCTGTTTAGAGGGGTAAGTAAAGTCAGCTGCCCACGTGCCTGATGTCAGTTTGTAGGAGGCCTTTGGCCCTCCAAGGGAAGCTTGTCTTCCAGTTTGTGGCAGCTTGCATCTGGAAGAAATCCTGTTCCGTTCGGGATTGTAGGTGGCCGAGGCCTGGTGCCCGGCAGAGGGAGTTGGGCACAAAGGATGGGCTGTTTCCAGGGGTAAGTAAAGTCAGCTGCCCAGGTGCCTGATGTCAGTTTGTAGGAGGCCTTTGGCCCTCCAAGGGAAGCTTGTCTTCCAGTTTGTGGCAGCTTGCATCTGGAAGAAATCCTGTTCCGTTCGGGATTGTAGGTGGGCGAGGCCAGGTGCCCAACAGAGGGAGTTGGGCACAACGGATGGGCTGTTTCCAGAAGTAAGTAAAGTCAGCTGCCAAGGTGCCTGATGTCAGTTTGTAGGAGGCCTTTGGCCCTCCAAGGGAAGCTTGTCTTCCAGTTTGTGGCAGCTTGCATCTGGAAGAAATCCTGTTCCGTTCGGGATTGTAGGTGGGCGAGGCCTGGTGCTTGGCAGAGGGAGTTGGGCACAAAGGATGGGCTGTTTCCAGGGGTAAGTTAAGTCAGCTGCCCAAATGTCTGATGTCAGTTTGTAGGAGGCCTTTGGCCCTCCAAGGGAAGCTAGTCTTCCTGTTAAAGGCAGCTTGCATCTGGAAGAAATCCTGTTCCGTTCGGGATTGTAGGTGGCCGAGGCCAGGTGCCCGGCAGAGGGAGTTGGGCACAAAGGATGGGCTGTTTCCAGGGATAAGTAAAGTCAGCTGCCCAGGTGCCTGATGTCAGTTAGTAGGAGGCCTTTGGCCCTCCATGGGAAGCCAGGTTTACTGCTTGTGGCAGCTTGCATCTGGAAGAAATCCTGTTCCGTTCGGGATTGTAGGTGGCCGAGGCCAGGTGCCCGGCAGAGGGAGTTGGGCACATATGATGGCTGGTTTCCAGTGGTAAGTAAGGTCAGCTGCCCAGGTTCCTGATGTCAGTTTGTAGGAGCCCTTTGGCCCTCCAAGGGATGACAGGCTTCCAGTTTGTGGCAGCTTGCATCTGGAAGAAATCCTGTTCCGTTCAGGATTGTAGGTGGCCGAGGCCTGGTGCCCGGCAGAGGGAGTTGGGCACAAAGGATGGCCTGTTTCCAGGGGTAAGTAAAGTCAGCAGCCCAGGTGCCTGATGTCAGTTTTTAGGAGGCCTTTGGCCCTCCATGGGAAGCCAGGCTTCCTGCTTGTGGCAGCTTGCATCAGGAGGAAATCGTGTTCCGTTCGGGATTGTAGGGGGCCGGAGCTGGGTGCCCGGCAGAGGGAGTTGGGCACAAAGGATGGGCTGTTTCCAGGGGTAAGTAAAGTCAGATGCCCAGGTGCCTGATGTCAGTTCGTAGGAGGCCTTTGGCCTCCCAAGTGAAGCCACGTTTCCAGCTTGTGGCAGCTTGCATCTGGAAGAACTCCGGTTCCGTTCGGGATTGTAGGTGGCCGCGGCCATCTGCCCGGCAGAGGGAGTGGGGCACAAAGGATGTCTTGTTTCCAGGGGTAAGTAAAGTCATCTGCCCAGGTGCCTGATGTCAGTTTTTAGGAGGCCTTTGGCCCTCCATGGGAAGCCAGGCTTCCTGCTTGTGGCAGCTTGCATCAGGAGGAAATCGTGTTCCGTTCGGGATTGTAGGGGGCCGGAGCTGGGTGCCCGGATGAGGGAGTTGGACACAAAGGATGGGCTGTTTCCAGGGGTAAGTAAAGTCAGCTGCCCAGGTGCCTGATGTCAGTTTGCAGGTGGCTATTGGTCCTCCATGGAAAGCCAGGCTTCCAGCTTGTGGCAGCTTGCATCGGGAAGTAATACTGATCTGTTCGGGATTGCAGGTGGCCGAGGCCTGGTGCCCGGCAGAGGGAGTTGGGCACAAA